>NW_027514401.1:0-300000 GCF_048772815.1 Callospermophilus lateralis
CACCTTATCTATCTATATATGTGTGTGTGTATATATATATATATTTCTTTTTTTTATCACAGTAATATTCTGGACACAAAAAACAAAGGTCACACTCATGATTGTATCAAAGCCTAAATGGAAAGTGAGCATGAATTACTAAAAACAACCATGTCCAGGTTGCCTAATGCTCTCAAATGTAAATCCTATTGGTGACTACATATTTGTTTCTTTCTAAGATTATATATTCAACTTCAAGGCTGTTGAAAATGTCTAATTCTATCACTCAGTTTATACTTTGCCTGATTTCCTTATATCTCTATTGATATCTGCTTTCCTACATATATTCCGCAGTTCATCATTGTGTCTGACACTTCACATATGCTGACATTTACATTCAATGTCTACCCGAGACCCTATTGCTAAAGAAATTTTGGTCTAAAACCTATACTCACTTTTATTTCTAAACCTACTGACTATCTTCCTAATCTTACTGATTATTGCTTTTTGACTCGATGTTCTCTTCGACAATTAATCATCCAAGGTATAAGGTCCTAAACCATTGTATTTCAATTTATCGGAGACATATATGCAGAACATAATTCAAACCTAAGAATCCCACTCAAGGACCCAATGCCCTTCTGACTTCGAATCTTACCTAGATTTCTGTTTTCATACTTACATTTCACCTATATATTCTTGTAAATATCACAGGTTCCCAATACCATTATTCATGCAGCAGAGAGATTCCTAACCCTAATCAAACATGTTATTAACCCTAAACATACACTCTTCCCTCAATCTAACTTTACAAAAGAGGAGGGACAGAGTTAGTCTTACAATACAGGAATGTAGGGGATCTTCCACCTTCTGAGAACATCAAAGGTCCATGCAGAAATGATCCCTGGAGAAGATGTAGGCAGCTATGAAGGACCTGAGAGAGGAAAAGTCATCTTTTATGCTAAACAACCTGATCAGGATGAATGGATGTGTCTGAATCAACCTCTATCTTCTAAATGTAGAGAAGATGGACCAAATCAGGCCTGTGTGGAGAGCTCTTCCCAGGTGCCAATGGTTGATATACCATTCTAACTTGTGAAAGTGTGACAGAAAGTAGGGACAGACTCCATCTCATGGGACTCTTAGAAGTAACTGTTAGGACAAAGAGGTTGCCAAGGCAGTGACCTCATTCAGTTCCTGAAGGAAGTGACCTCACTTCACTTCCTTGGTGATGGAACTCTCTGAACTTGGGATCCAGGAAGAGAGGCACCCAGAGCCAGTTGCAGTCCCAGTCCCTGTGGTCTCATTTGTTTCAATTTACCAAGGACAGAGTCAGTCTTTCTTAGTACCAACAGATGTGAGGATGGCCAAATGCCAGGAAAGCTCCGAAGAAAGGCCTTTCCTGAGAAAGCAGGTATTGGTTCACCGCTGGCTCCTGACAACTGCACAGAGTTGGCCAAGGAGACCAGATTTGAGATACAACAGGCCATTTTTGGCGAATATAGCATGGCCCACCATTCAGAGGACACTCCACAAAGGAGGTGCCTTTGTGGGTGTAGGTGTGTGTATGGTTTTTTTCTCATGTTCTGAGAAAATGTAAGAAAGGCTGTTTGTTTGAATTGGCGTGGACTGTTTCTAGTAAGTCCTTTGACAAGGCGAGTGCTTCTATGTCTGTGTATCCCACTCTGTCCGTGGTTGTAGACATTAGAAAAGAAAATGTATCAATGGATGTGTCCTGTCTAGGAGAAAGCTTCGCAACATTCATCCTGCCCGATTTATTAATGGACTGCGGCTTTCCTTATTGAAGGGCAAAACCTGCTATCTTCCAAAGTTTCTGTTTACATCCTGAATTCTGGACACTCTCCAGAATTGCCTCATTGTTTTGTGACCAAGATATGTACTACCTCCAAGCTATGTGATATGGCTATGTACTGGATAGCTGAAGGGAAAGGCGAGCATCTAGGAAAACTCAGATATCAGTGTGACCAGGAAAGTCTCAGTGGAGAAACCCTGCTTTGTGCGTTTTGTTTACCTATTGTTCTGTTGCCCTGAATTTCAGGAAGGTTTTTGCCTCAGACCACTCCTTTGTGAATATCAATTCAATCCATTATTTAAAGTGGAACCAGCTATACTATTTATTCACAATATGGTCTATTCATGCATTATCTGTATATTCATAGACACAGGGTACAGGTTTTTGTACAACCAATACTTATGTATATGTCTTCAAAATATTACTCACAGAAATGGAGAAAGAAATACTGATGTCACCTAATCTACATATACATTTTATCACAGTAATATTCTGGACACAAAATGCAAAGTTCACACTTATTATTGTACTAAAGCCTAAATGGAAAGTGAACATGGATTACTTCCATGTTCAGGTTGCCTAATGCTCTCAAATATCAATCCTATTGGTGACTACATATTTGTTTCTTCCTAAGATTATATATTCAAAATCAACCCTGTTGAAAATATCTAATCATATCACTCACTTTATACTTTGCCTGATTTTGTAATATCTCTTTTTTTAATGTTAGGATGAGCCAATTTAGTACTTTTTAAAATTTTTATTTTTTTCATCTTTCATAAATTTGATTCAAGTGAGTTATGCATTTCCATTTTTACCCCAAATACAGATTGCAGAATCACATCAGTTACACATTCACAATGTTTACATAATGCCATATTAGTGACTCTTGTATTCTGCTGACTTTCCTATCCCCTACTATCGCCCCTCCCCTCCCCTTTCATTTTCCCTCTCTACCTCATCTGTTATTGTTCCGTTCTCTCCCTTCCCCCCCCTTTCCCCTCACAACCTTGTATATGTGATTTCGTATAACGATGAGGGTTTCCTTCCGTTTCCATGCAATTTCCCTTCTCTCTCCCTTTCCCTCCCATCACTTTTCTCAGTTTAATGTTAATATTTTCCTCATGATCTTTCCCTCTGTTCAGTTCTTAGTTGCTCTCCTTAAATCAAAGAAGACATTTGGCATTTGTTTTTTAAGGATTGGCTAGCTTCACTTAGCATAATCTGCTCTAATGCCATCCATTTCCCTGCAAATTCCATGATTTTGTCATTTGTTAGTGCTGCATAATACTCCATTGTGTATAGATGCCACATTTTTTTATCCATTCATCTATTGAAGGGCATCTAGTTTGGTTCCACAGTCTGGCTATTGTGAATTGTGCTGCTATGATCATTGATGTGGCAGTATCCCTATAGCATTCTCTTTTATGGTCCTCAGGGAATAGTCCAAGGAGGGCGATAGCTGGGTCAAATGGTGGTTCCATTCCCAGCTTTTCCAGGAATCTCCATACTGCTTTCCATAATGGCCGCACCATTTTGCAGTCCCACCAGCAATGTACAAGTGTACCCTTTTCCCCACATCCTTGCCACCACTTATTATTGTTTGACATCCTAATGGCTGCCAATCTTACTGGAGTGAGATGGTATCTTAGGGTGGTTTTGATTTGCATTTCTCTGACTGCTAGAGAAGGTGAGAATTTTTTCATGTACTTATTAATTGATTGTATGTCTTCTTCTGAGAAGTGTCTGTTAAGGTCCTTGGCCCACTTGTTGATTTTGTAATATCTCTATTGATATCTGCTTTCCTACATATTTTCCCCTGTTCATCATTGTGACTGACCCTTCAAGTGTGCTGATATTTACTTTCACACTTTAACCCAAACCCTATTGCTAAAGAACTTTTGTTCAAAATCCTATGCTCACTCTTCTTTGTTAACCTACCGAATATCTATCTAATCCTACCGACTATCCCTTTTTGACTGGATGTTCTCTTCGAATTTTAATCATCCAAGGTACAAGGTCCTATGCCATTGCATATCGATTTATCTGAGATATCTGTGCACAACATAAATCAAAGCTAAGTATCCCAATGAAGGGCCCATTGCCTCTCTGGGCTTCAAAATTACCTAGACTTCCTTTTTTCATTTATATATTACACCTCTATATTTTTAAAAATATCCCAGGTTCCCAGTACCATTATACATCCAGCAGAATGATTTCTAACCCAAATCAAACATTTTATTAACCCTAATAATACACTGTTCCCTCAATGTAAATTTAATGAAGAGCAGGGACAGAGTTGGTCTTACAATACAGGAATGTAGGGGATCTTTCACCTGTTTAGAACCACAAGTTCAATGCAGAAATGATCCCTGGAGAATATGTAGTCAGCTATGGAGGACCTGAGAAAGCAAAAGTAATCTTCCATGGCAAAATACCTGGTCAGGATGACGGGATGTGTCTGAATCAGAACCTCTCTTCTCAATGTAGAGGAGATGGACCAAACCAGGCCTGTGTGGAGAGCTATTACCGGGTTCCTATGGTTGATATACCATTCTAACTTGTGAATGTTTCACAGGAAGTAGGGGAAGCCTCCATTTAATGAGACACTTGGAAGCAACTGTTAGGATAAAGTGGTTGCCAAGGCAGTGACCTAATTCAGTTCCTGAAGGAAGTGACCTCACCTTACTCCCTTGGTGATGGAACTCTCTGAACTTGGGATCCTGGAAGCCAGGCACACAGAGCCAGTCCCAGTACCAGTCCCAGTGGGTTCACTTGTTTGGAATTACCAAGGACAGAGTCAGTCTTTCTTTGTACCTACTGATGTTAGAATGGCCAAAAGCCAGGACAGCTCTGAAGAGGGGCCTTTCCTGAAAAAGCAGGTAGTGGCCCACCGCTGGCTCCTGACAACTTCATAGAGTTGGCCAAGGAGACCATATTTGAGACAGGACAGGACATTTCGGGGGAACATTGTGTGGCCCACCAGTCAGAGGACACTCCATAGAGTCGCAGACCTACTTAGGGTAAGGAGGTGCCTTTGTGGGTGTGGTTGTGAGTTTGTGATTTTGTCTCATGTTGTGAGAATAGGAAGGAAAGGTGGTTTGTATGGTTTGGAGTGAACTGTTTCTCGTAAGTCATTTGAAAAGGCGAGTGTTTCTATGTCTGTGTATCCCATGGTGTCCGTGGTTGTAGACATTAGAAAAGAGAGTGCATCAATGGATGTGTCCTGTCTAGTAGAAAGCTTCCCATTTCATCCTGCCCAATTTATGAATGGATTGCTGCTTTACTTAAAGATGGGCATAACCTACTACATTCCTAATTTCCAGGTTTCTTCATGAATTCTGTTCACTCTCCAGGATAGGCTCATGGTTTTGTGTCTAACATATGTACCACCTCCAAGCTCTGTGACATGGTCATGTACTGGATAGCTGAAGGGAATGGCGAGCATCTCAAAAAACTCAGATATCAGTGTGACCAGGAAATTCTCAGTGGAAAAACCCTGCTTTGGGCATTTTGCTTATATATTGTTCTGTTGAACTGAATGTCAGGAAGTTCTTGCTCTGGCCACCCCTTTGTGAAGCCTGAAGTAAACAGTTTTCAAATGGAAATGAATGGGCATCACCTGTGGCTCTTTGCTTAATTGCTTTGGAAAGGGATGTGTCTGAATTAGCATCTTGGCCCTGTGTGAGTTTGTGGCTTAGATTCTCAGCACCAGATGGATCTAAAGAAAGATCCCATGTGTGCATCTAAAACCAAAATGGCAAATAGACCAGTCATTGTGGATAAAGTCTCGCTTTCCTCTGTGAGGTTCCTGACCTCTATCAAGTGAGAATAGGGATCCTTTGTGTCAATTGAGTTCTTCAAAGCCCTGCAGAGGTGCTTGGGTTTTCCCATGACTCTAATTCACATAAACAATCTATACCTGTAACTCAGTAGGCCTCAAATTGAAGAAGCGCTGCAGTATTAACGGCATGCCTATTTGATCACTCCTGGTTCACAGGAAGTATGTCCAGGCCACCCTGACTTTAGGCAAATGAGGGGCAAGTGAGCTTATTTTGGACACTGTCTTGGACTGCGCCCCTCATGAAAACCTCCAGCCAGAGGTTATGATGAGTATCTATATGGAAACAGATGAGGGCCATGTGGGAGTGTTTTGGTTTTAATTGTGGTCATTGTGTGGCAGTTAAAGGAGATGCCTGGGTCCACATGGGCTTGAACTCTGGTGTGATTACACTTAGAGAGTGCATTCTGGATCTGATCTCAGAGAACTTGTGCCATGAATTGTGTTGGGATTCTAGGAGGGCACGCATGAGAGTCTCCCTTGGAAACTGATATCTAGGCCCAGGGTGGCTTTCCACAGAGCACTGGGAATCTCAGCCAGGATATCACATGATTTTTTTTTCTGAAAGACTTGGCAGGCACGGGTGACAGTCAAAACACACATGGTCCTCACATTGTAGACCTCAATGGGTCTGATTTTATGTGACATTTTGGCCACTCCCTGGGAAGCCTTGTCTGTAACAGTTCTACAGAGCTTTCATTGAAATGAGGTTTCTCATCATTTAATGGTTCCTGTACGAATTGAAATCCACAGTGCCTCCAACTTCATCCGTGAAAAATGTCTAGATAAATACAATAAAATTATTGAAATTTCCATGACCAGATGGCACTGTAGAAAATTTGGAAAACCGGTTGCTGATCATGAGTATACCAGACAGCGCCTTGATTGACTAGGTTTCATCAAAATGGTGTAGAACAGAGATGCCAGTAAATTGGAGCCTGCTGAGTAGTGGGCCTAGAGCAGTGGAGGGGGGGTGTGTGATGAAACATCTGTGGTGGGGCCATGTTGATCTTCCATTGGCTCCGAAATGCCTTGTGACTGACATGGTACAACCACCAGACCCTTATATGTAACGGCATCTTGTTATATAGAGAGGTTTCAGGGAAATGTTGAGAATTATGTTGCTATGGTCAAGGGGAAAAGCTTTGTGGAATAGAAGCATTGTTGGTATATTCTCTTGCAGACCCTGACCCACCACACGTGACAGAACTCCCTCAAGCACTGTGTCCCAGGTGATCTTTTTTTACTTCATAAGCAAATACCAAACTCCCAGTGCAGCAGCAAGAAACACCAGGAAAAGTAGAGGATGACCAAATGGCTTCACAGTCCACACGCAGAGACACTTAGGCCCCAGTGGACACAGTTTACCTACATAGAGAGAATTCAGCACTGCTGCCTCATGTTCATTGGAAAATATGAAACCATGTCCTCCAGGTCGCATAGATGCACACCCAGCTTTGATGGTCTCAGTACAAAGAAAGCTCCTTACGAAAACATATATTTCAAGTGCCCAACCTCAGAGGCAGTTTCTCAAGAAGTCTTTAGGGCAGCAGAGCTCCATGTTTGTGGAGTGCTTACCCTGTCCCATACTTTTGGAAACTCCTCTACGACCTCCAAGGTTGTGAACTCATGAGAATATTCATTTCCAGATATGTATTCACAGAATTTTTAACTCTTCTCCTCTAATTGTGTCTTACTTGGGACGAGGGTAATGTCTAGGCATTGTTCTGAATGAGAGTGGGAAGATTTTTGTGCAGCATATATTTGAAATACTAAATCCCTGACACTAACCCATTCCCTACTAGACTCTGACTACTATTCCTAATATGATGGAGAAACATAACCCAAACAGAATAGAAATACAAGCATTTCAGAGGAGGCATGGTGTATATTTGGACATGCCTTTTGAAATATATAGGGTAGGAGTTATAAATCTAGTCAATTTTTAATTGAAATAGTTCTACATGTGTTTTTAAAGTTAACAAATATATGAATTACTGTCTTCCTTTCTCAGTAGCCTATTCAGCACATGTGTTTTAATATGCACATATAGAATCCTACCTGGTGTCACACGTACATTCTCGTGAGGTGGCTGACATGGCACATACAAATTGTGTGAAGTGATCACTCCTCCTAAACAATGTTGGAACTGAAAATTCAACCCATGGGTGAGCTTCCTATTTGAACAAACTTATATAAAAATCCATATTCATTAAAATGAATATTTTTGGATATGATGATGATATATATTTCATGATGAATTTCAATTGGCATATATATTGCTATTTTATATATATATAACATGTGTCTTATTATGCACTCCCTAAATTCATTCATATTGATGTATTTGGATTTTTAATCAACTTTTCACAAGATTATTCTCAGTAATATTCATCCACCTGAAATACATATTTGTTTCCTAGTACTGAAAACTAACTTCTTTTAATGGTGCAAACATATCCTAACATTTCTACAGTAACTGACCCTGTTTAACATCAATTCAAGTAGATTACTATGGGACATGATGTGTATTTTGATGTCCAATTTTATTCAACACTTCTACATTACTATTTATTCACTTTATGCACATCATAGGATATATATTTCATCCACAAGTTAGCAAATTTATACGCATTTGTCTGACTTTCATTCACTTCGTGCTTCAGAACACATGTATTCATCCATGTTTCTTGACTGATCTTTTCATGAGACTTCTTTCCAAACACATTATTTTCGATTTCCATAATCACTTTTGAAACACTTCAAAAGTTACCTTGAGCTTGGGGAGGGAATCTAAGCCCCGACTTTCTTAGTCATCCTCCAGAGTCAGAATGGCTGGCTGGTGTGGCTGTCGCTTTTTAGGGCAATTTTGGCCCAGTGTCCTTTTTTCTTTAGAGTAGGCACATTGATCTGAGGCCAGGGTGGCCTCTGGCATGGGCCAATGTTATCCCTTCTTGTCTACCTGTTTCTTAATTTCTGGCCTATTTGTTTTTGTGACCAGGACCTTAGTCAACGCCTTAGTCTGCCTTTTGTTTATTTTATCCTCCCCTTGCTCCCTTCTCTTCCTCAGTTTCTCTCTTATAGTATACGTTCTTGGCTTCTCTGACTAAATCTCTGAAAGTCATATCTTGTAATCAATCTAGCTTTGTAACTTTGTTTTAATATCCAAGCCAGTTTGCCCAATAAAGGCCATCGTGACAGATGCCTTTGATTCTCTGCCTGAGGATCAAAAGGAGTATATCTCCAATATGCCTCCATAATTCTCTCTAGAAACATAGTGGGAGAATCATCAGGCCCTTGAATAATCTCTCTTACCTTGGCCAAATTACTTTGTCGCTAGCGGCTGCTTGGAGACACACTATTAGAGCCCGGTGATAAGGGGACAGATGCTCCCTACCTTCAAAGATTTTGGGGTCTCAGTTGGGTGGGTTCAAGGGAAAGCCGCCTTTGATTATGTTGGGAAGTTGTGTCGGACGCAGATCTTGTTTGAGGGATTTTTTTTCTAGCTTCCTGGAGGATTCACTGTTGTTCCTCTGTCATGAAGAGAATCCCTAGGAGTTTTTGGCAGTCATCCGAAGTAGGCTGGTGTGAAAACATCAATGACTCAACCAGACCTGAGAGCCTGGTGGGGTCCTCAGAAAAAGGGGGATTATAATTTTTTTAAGTTATATAGGTCTGACGAGGAGAAAGGCTAATACTGGTAGGCTTGCATTTTTTCCCCGTGGCCATCGTCAATCATTGGCCCATAGGGATGGAGGGGGAGCATCCCAAGAGTTCCAGGGTTTTAAATCATTCACCGCCAGCGAGTTCCTTTAGATGGTACAGCTTCCTCCAAGGGAAGAGGTGCTGTGGGTGCCGCAAAGGAATTATCTGGAGGGCGCTGGGCCGGCATAGCTTCCTCCAATGGAGGAGAGGCTGAGTCAGCAGCAGGGGAATCACTTAGAGGGTGTTGGATTTTGGGGGACAAGGGCAGGGGATAAGGAGGGGAAGGAGACTCCAGTAGAGTGAAATCTGGTGACTCAGGGAGAACAGAGGGTGTAGGAGGAGGAGGATCAGAGGATTTGAGAGTTCCTGGGGGAAGGAGTCAGAGTGGGGGCAGTGACAAGGAAAGGCTTCACCCATGGAGGAGGAGATATGCAGAGTTCCCGCCGAGTTAAGATATATGGCTGTTGATCCAGATGGCTATGTAGCACCGGCTGAAAGACAATATCTCTGACTTTTTTAAATTAGTGGGAAGTAGAAAGATCCTTCTAGGGGTAATCCAAATCCAAAGGTGGGCCATTCTGAAGCACAGAGAGTCTGCCACATCCGGCGCTTTACTGAAAAACAAAGATTCTGAGCCCTTAAGCGGACTTTGGTCCAGTGATCAAGTATCAGGGACAGAGGCATTGAAGTGCTCTGTCCCATAATGAAAGATACACAAACAGTTAAAGCAATGAAACATGACACAGACAAGACAAGGCAATGAAGACAGGCAATGGACGTCCAACACTGAGACCAGGACGGAGGAGCCGGCAAAACCCGATTGACTGGCAATACCGAATCCGAAAAAAAATATCAATGAGTCCAGGAGACTATCTCGTCCCCATAAATTTACGGGAAGATGATCCAATACATATGGCTGTAGAGTTCCTTCACATCCTTCAGGATCCTTCCAATCTAATACCATTGCACTTCTATGGGGATTATACGCTACTCCTAGGCCTCGAAGCATTTGAGTGGCTTGTTGTAATGGCCAATGTTTTGGCCATTCTTGATGAGAGATGATGCTAAGGTCTGCGTCTGTATCCAGTAGCCCATTAAATTCATGCCCTTGAATATTTAGTTTTAGCATGGGGCCAGAATCTAAATTTAAAGAAAGCATAGCCCAATCTACACCTGTGGAGCCTAATCACTTGGAACCTCTTTCTACAGTACGACTGGAAAATTTTTCACGTAGGCTGGGTATTATTAGTAACTGTGCTATTCTATCTCCTGGTGAAATTACTGATATACCCTTTGGAGAACTGGCTATAATTTTTATTTCACCTTCATAGCCGAGATCAATTACCCCAGGACTTATCATAAGTCCTTTTAGAGTAGAAGATCTGCGTCCCAATAATAAGCCTACTGTTCCTTTGGGAAGAGGTCCTTTTACCCCTGTGGAAATGAATTGAACTCCCATCTCTGCAGCTAGTACTGCTCTGGCAGAGGCACAGATGTCTAACCCTGCGCTCCCTCTGGTTTGTCTGATGAGGGATCTGATGGACAATGTGTCCTGGGCACTACCCTGATGGGGTTGCTGGGTTTCTCCAGTGCTGCGTATATTTGTGGTTTTGGGCCCCGGAGAATTGAGCCCCATTGTCCATTTTTTGGCAATGGAGCTCCATGTTTTTGTCCACGATATTGTGGATAAACACCTGGTCCTTGTTCGTTTTTTGATAATGGTGTACCCTCTATGGTGGTTTGAGAACAGCATTCATTAGCCCAAAGTCTCCCTCTACGGCATCGTGGACAAATACCTGGTATTCTACTCCTTTGATACCTAGTTTTGTTAAACCCTCCTCCTATGGGACAATTCCTTTTAAAATGTCCTGTTTTTTCATAATTGTAGCATGTTCTTGGCCTGGCATCTAAAGCCTGTTTTACTGCAGCTGCCACAATTTGCCCTTGTTCATTAATGACTCTGGCATCTAAAGCCTGTTTTACTGCAGCTTCCACGACTTGCTCTTGTTCTTTAATGTCTCTACATAGTTTAATATATGTGTTTAAATCTTCATGTTTCCATGGTCTAATGATATCTTTGCACCAACGATTCGCTTGCTCATAAGCCAGTTGTTTTAGTAATGGCATTGCTTGTTGTGTATTTCCAAAAACTCTGGTAGCTGTTTGAATAAGCCTATCTACAAATTCAGCATAAGGTTCATTAGCTCCTTGTATTACCTTAGATAACTGACCTTGTAAACCTCCATTTCCTTGAAAAGTCTTCCATGCCTTAATTGCATCTATAGCAATCTGTGCATATACACCAGGATCATATGCACATTGCTGCTGCTGATCCTCATAAGGTCCCTTTCCTAAAAATATATCTAGATTTCTCTGAGGATAACTAGCTGCTGCATTTTGCCTAGCCGTCTCCTTGCAAAATTCCTCATTGGCAATCTTCCATAACAGGTATTTCCTCCATTTAGCACAGCTTTACACATATTAGCCCAATCTGCTGGCTTCATGTTCATGTTGTTAATGGATTTGATAATGCTTACAGTGAAGGGTGCTTGAGGACCATAGGTTGTTACAGCCTCTATTAGCTGCTTCACTGTTTTGAAATTTAAAGCATGGTAATCTCACTGCCCTCCTGCCTCAAATACTGGGCATGTTAATATTTGAGATCTTGTCTCAGGATTCCAACTATCAACTGTGGGGGTTGGGGGCCTCCCAGCATATGGAGGTGGCCTTGTTAGTTGGACACTTACTTCCTCTGGTGATAGAAAGGTGTTAGTAGCAGTCTCCTGTAGAGGTTGTGCTGTTGGTTGGACACTTACACCCTCTGGTGATAGAAAGGTGTTAGTAGTAGTCTCCTGTTGTAACTTTCCCCCTGATGGCTTTTTCTGTTTTACACTTTCTTCCTCTGTCTGACTGGCTTGAAAGGCCTTCTCTTTTACTTGATTTTTTTCCTCTGTCTGACTAGTTCGAGAGACCTTTTCTTTTACTTGAATTTTTTCCTCTATGTGACTAACTTGAGAGACCTTCTGTTTTACTTGAATCAATATGTCTTCTCCTTTCTCTACCATTGTCTGAACTGAAGGTTTTCCACTAAGCAAACAAGGTACAAACGTCCACAATAGCAATGTGCCAACTGGCAGAGTCCCTGGGCTTTTCTTTTCTATTCTTTTTAAATCTTCACCATGATGGTTCCATTGTGATATATTTAACAACTCCTACTGAAAAAGCCATGGGCTACATTTTTGTATTGTATCAACGTATGCCCTGACTTTTCTTGATTTTACTGAGATGCCTCCTTCCTCTAACAATTTACTGAACACTCTTTCAGTTTTTTTTTTTTTTTTACTAATTTCTGATCCCGTATTTCTACTATAATACAACCCAACAAGATGACACCAAACAAAACAGCTCCTCAGGAAAAGCCATCAGAGCCCAACTGCCACCACAGGCTTCCCACAAGCCTCTCCCTCAAACACAAGTCTCCTCCTCTTGAGGCCGATTGGATGGGTCACGTGGGCGAAGCCAAAAAGTCCCCCAATGAGCAGTTCCATGGTCTGAAAGGGAAGGGAACCAGCCCAATGTGCATCACCACAGAGGAGCCAATCAGCGAGATGTTGCTGGGGCCGCTGTGAGCCAATCATCCGCTGGCAGTCTGAAAGGTCGGGGAAACCGCTCATTGAGCATCTCAATGAGCATCACCACAGAGAAGCAAATCAGCTAGATGATGCTGGGGCCGCTGTGAGCCAATCATCAGCCGGCAGATGGAAGTTTGCTGGCAGCTGCAAGTTTGCTGGGGCTCCTTTGGCTGTGGCTCTCAACAGATTATTCTCAGAAATATTCAACCACCTGACATACATATTTGTTTCCTAGTACTGAAAACTAACTTCAGTGAATGGTCCTTATATATCCTAATATTTCTATAGTAACTGACCAAGTTTAACATCAATGCAGTTAGATTCCTATGGGACATGATATGTATTTTTAAGTTCATTTTTATTCCACACTGGTACATTACTATTTCTTCAGTTTATGGACATCATAGGATATATCCTTTCATCCACAAATTCACAAATTTATAGGCATGTGGTTCACTTTCAATCACTTCCTCTTTCAGAAAACATGTATTCCTCTATGATTCTTTAGTGGTCTTTTCACTAGACTTCTTTCTAAAAACATTATTTTCGATTCTATACTCATTTTTGAAGCAAAACTCACACACTCTTCATGATAAACCGTAGCCCTAATATTACCATTAGATGTATAACTGGTTGGAATGAATGTATATATATATCAATATAAGATTTACTATATATTTTCAAATATAATTTCAATGCATTATTTAAAGTTGGAACCAGTTATATAATTTATTCACAATATGGTCTATTCATGCATCATCTCTTATTCATCAACACAGGGTACGCCTATTTTATCCGCAATACTAATTTATAAGTTTTCAAAATATTGCTCCTCATATTGGTGGAAGAAATACTCATGTCATCTGATCTACATATATATTTTACCACAGTAATATTCTTGACACAAAATGCAAAGGTCACACTTATGATTGTACTAAAGCCTAAATTTAAAGTGAGCATGGATTACTAAAAACCTCCATGTCTAGGTTCCCTAATGCACTCAAATGTCAATCCTATTGGTGACTAAATAATTGTTTCTTCCTAAGATTATATATTCAACCTCAACCCTGTTGAAAATATCTAATCCTATCACTCACTTTATACGTTGCCTGATTTCCTAATGTCTCTATTGATACATATTTACTCTCTTTCCTACATATTTTCCCCAGTTCATCATTGTGACTGACTCTTCACATGTGCTGACATTTACATTCACTCTCTAACTAAAACCCTATTGCTAAAGAACTTTTGGTCCAACTCCTAGACTCACTCTTCTTCCTAATCCTACAGACAATCTTCCTAATCCTATGGACTATCCCTTTTGGACTGGATGATCTCTTCTAAATTCAGTCATCTGAGGTACTGCAACCTATGCCATTGTAAATGAATTTATCTGAGACCTCGGTGCAGAACATAATTCAAGCTTAGTATGCCAATCAATCTCCAAATGCCCTTCTGGGCTTCAAATCTTACCTAGATTTCTTTTTTCGTACTTATATTTCACGTCTATATTCTTATAAGTATCAGAGGTTCCCAAACCATTATTCATCCAGCAGAATGATTCCTAACCAAAATTGAACATGCTATTAACCCTAACCATACAATGTTCCGTCAATCTAACTTTACAGAAGAGGAGGGACCGAGTTGGTCTTACAATACAGGAAGGTAGGGGATCTTCCACCTGCTGAGAACCTCAAAAGTCCATGCAGAAATGATCGATGGAGAAGATTTAGGCAGCTATTTAGGACCTGAGAGAGGAAAAGTCATCTTCCATGGCAAACAACCTAGTCAGGATGAAGGGATGTTTCTGAATCAGCCTCTCTCTTCTTAATGTAGAGAAGTCGGATCAAACCAGGCCTTCGTGGAGAGCTGTTCCCAGGTGCCTATGGTTTCTATACCATTCTAATTTGTGAATGTGTCACAAGAAGTAGGGGAAGCCTCCATCTTATGAGAACCTAGGAAGCAACTGTTAGGACATATTGGTGGCCAAGTCAGTGACCTCATTCAGTTCCTGAAGGAAGTGACCTCACCTACTTCCTTGGTGATGGAATTCTCTGAATTTGGGATCCAGGAAGCCAGGCACCCAAAGCCATTACCCGTCCAAGTCCCAGTGGTCTCACTTGTTTGGATTTACCAAGGATAGAATCAATCTTTCTAGGTACCTCTTCATGTGAAGGTGGCCAAATTCCAAGAAAGCTCTGAAGAGGGGCCTTTCCTGATAAGACTGGAATTGGCTCACCACTGCCTCCTGACAACTTCACAGAGTTGGTGAATGACACCAGATCTGAGACAGGAAAGGCCATTTCAGAGGAACATCGTATGGCCTACCAGTCAGAGGACACTCAGAAGAGTCACAGACCTACTTGGGGGAAGGAGGTGCCTGGGTGTGTGGATGTCAGTTTGTGGTTTTGTCTCATGTTCTGAGAATAGGTAGAAAAAACGTGATTTATTTCTTTTGGAATGGACTGTTTCTAATAAGTCATTTGACATGGTGAGTGTTTCTATTTCTGTGTATGCCACTGTGTCCGTGGTTGTAGACATTAGAAAAGAGAATGCATCAATGAATATGTCCTGTGTAGTAGAATGCCTCCCAGCAATCAACCTGTCCAATTTATGAAAGGACTGCGGCTTGACTTACCAATGGGAAACACCTCCAACCTTCCTAAGTTCCTGTTTTCTTCCAGAATTCTGGCCACTAGCCAGAATATGCTCATTGTTTTTTATCCATGATATGTACCACCTCCAATCACTGTGACATGACCATGTACTGAATAGCTGAAGGAATTGGCATGGCGAGCATCTCAAAAAACTCAGATATCAGTGTGGCCAGGAAACTCTCAGTGGAGATACCCTGCTTTGGGCCTTTTGCTTACATTTTGTTCAGTTGCCCTGAATGTCAGGAAGGTATTTGCCTCTGGCCACCCCTTTGTGAAGACTGAAAAAAACAGTTATCAAATGGAAATGAATGAGGATCACCTGTGGCTCTTGGCATAATTGCTTTGGAAAGGGAGGTGTCTGAATCAGCCACTTGGCCCTGTGTGAGGCTCCAGCTTAGATTCTCAGCACCTGATGGATCTAAAGAAAGATCCCATGTGTGCATCCAAAACCAAAATGGCAAAAAGATCAGTCATTGTGGATGAAGTCTCTAGCCTTCTTCTGTGATGTTCCTGACTCCATCAAGTGAGAATAGGGATCCTTTGGGTCAAATGAGTTCTTCAAAGCCATGCAGAAGTGCTTGGGTTTTCTCATGACTCCAAACCACATAAAAAATCTATACCTGACATTCAGTAGGCCTCAAAATGGAGAAGCAGAGCAGTATTAACGGCAGGTCTATTTAATCACTCCTGGTTCACAGGAATGGTGTCCAGGCCACCCTGACTTTAGGCAAATGAGGGCCAAAGGTGCTCATTTTGGTCACTGTCTTGGGCTGCACCCCTCATGGAAAAATTCAGCCAGAGGTTATGATGAGTGTCTATATGGAGAACATGAGGGCCTTGTGGGAGTGTTTAGGTTTTAATTTTGGTCTTTTGTGTGGCGGTTGGAAGAAATGACTGGATCCAACTGGTCTTGAACTCTGGTGTGAGTTCAAGGGGACTTAGAGACTGAGTTCTGGAACTGAACTCAGAGAAGTATTGCCATGAATTGTGTTGGGATTTTCGCAGGCCACACATGAGAGTCGCCCTTATAAACTGAGATCTACGTCCAGGGTGGCTTTCCACAGAGCACTGAGAATCACAGCCTGGATATCACATGATTTTTTCTAAAACACATGGCAGGCATACTTGAGCGTCAAAACACACATGGACCTCACATTGTAGACCTCAATAGTCCTGGATTTCGGTGACCTTTTGGCCACTCCTTGGGAAGACTTGCCTGTGAGAGTTTTCCAGAGGTTTCATTGAAATGAGCTTCCTCACCATTTAATGTTTCCTGAAAAAATTGAAACCCACAGTGCCTCCAACCTCATGCTTGAATAATGGCTAGATAAATACCATGAAATTCTTAAAATTCCCTTGACCAGGTTGCACAGGAGAACCTTTGGATATACTGTTGCTGACGATGAGTGTATCAGACAGTTCCTTGATTGACTGGGTTTCATGAAAATGGTGTAGAACAGAGATGCCAGTAAGTTCAAGCCTGCTGATTAGTGGACCTACAGCAGAGATGTGCAGTTTTGTGATAAAACTTCTGTCGTGGGGCCTTGTGGATCTGCCTTTGACTTCCAAATGGCTTGTGGCTGACATGGTGCATCCAGCAGACCCTTATATGTAAAGGCATCTTTTTATAAGTAGAGGTTTAAGGGAAATCTTAACAATCAGGTTATTATGGTCAAGGGGGCAAACTGTGTGGGATAGAAACCTGGTTGGTGCATTCTCCTGCTGACCCTGACCCACCACACATGACAGAACTCCCTCCAGGACTGTGTTCCAGTTGAGCTCCTTGTATTCAATGAAGCAAATATTAAATTCCCAGTGCAGCACCAAGAATCACGACGAAATGTGGAGGATGACCAAATGGATACACAGCCAACATGTGGATACACTTAGCCCCCCGTGGCCACAGTTTACCTACAAAGAGAGAATTCAGCACTGCTGCCTCATGTTCATTGGAAAATAAGAAACCATATCCACAAGGTCACAGAGATGAAGACCCAGCTTTGATGGTCTCCCTAGAAAGGAAGCTAAAGCTCCTGACAACAACATATGTTTTAAGTGCCCAACCTCAGAGAAAGTTTCTCAAGAAGTCTTTAGGCAGGCAGAGGTCCATGTTTGTGGAGTGTTTACCCTGTCCCTTACTTTTGGAAACTCCTCTACCACTTCCAAGGTTGTGAACTCCTGATCGTATTCCATTCCAGATATGTAGTCATGGATTTTCTAACTCTTCTCCTCTAATTGTGTCTTACTTGGGGCGTAGGTGATATCTAGGTGTTGTTCTTGATGAGAGTGGGAAGATTTTTGTGTACCACATATTTGCATACACATTGGATTCATTTTTCTATTTTCCATTCAATATACTGATTCCCTGACACTTACTCACACCCTACTAGACTCTGATTACTAATCCTAATATAATGGAGGTAAGTAACCGAAACATTATAGAAACACAAGCAGTTCAGAGGAGGCATGGTGTATAGTTGGACTTGTTATTTGCATGATAAATGGTAGGTGTTAAAAATATAGTCAATTGTTAATTGAAATAGTTCTCCATTCTTTTTAATGTTAACTTATTTCTGAATTTCTGTCTCCATTTCTCTGGAGCCTATTCAGCACATGTATTTTTATATGCACATATAGAATCCTCCCTGGTATCACACGTACATTTTTGTGAGGTGGCTAACTTTGCAGATACAAATTGTGAGAAGAGATCACTCCTCCTAAACGCTTTTGGATCTTAAAATTCCACCTATGGGTGAGGTTCCTAGTTGAACAACATTATACATAAATCCATGTTCACTAAAATGAATACTTTTTAATCTGTGGATGATATATATTTCAAGATAAATTTTGATACCCATATATATTTATATATTGCTACTTTTTAATGTATCTGTGATATATATATATATATATATATATATATATATATATATATATATATATATATATATATTTTACACCCTCCTGATTTTTCAAAATATGAAATATATGTGTCTTATATACACTCCCTAAATTCATTCATGTCATGAATGTGGATTTATAATAAAATGTTCACAAGATTATGCTCAGATATATTCATCCACCTGAAATATATATTTGATTCCTAGTACTGAAAACTAACTTTAGTAAATGGTCCTTTCAAATCCTAATGTTTCTACAGTAACTGACCCAGTTTAACATCAATGCAAGTAGATTCCTATGGGACATGATATGTATTTTGACATTCATTTTCATTCAACACTGGTACATTACTATTTTTTTCAGTTTTTGCACATCATAGGATATATATTTCATCCACAAGTTAGGAAATTTATACGATTTTTTTTATACTTACAATCACTTCCTGCTTCAGAACACATGTATTCCTCTATGTTTCTTGATTCGTCTTTTCATGAGACTTCTTTCCAAACACATAATTTTCCATTTCCATAATCACTTTTGAAGCTAAATTCACACACCTTTCATGATAAAACATAACCCTAATATTACCATTAGATGCATAACTCGTTGGAATGAATGATTGTATATCAATATAAGATTTCTTATATATTTTCAGATATCAATTCAATCCATGATTTAAAGTGGAAACAGTTATATTATTTATTCACAGTATTGTCAATTCATGCATTACTTCTATATTCATAGACACAGGGTACAACTCTGTCTACCCCCAACACTAATTTATACGTCTTCAAAATATTGCTCCCAGAAATGTTAGAAAAAATACTCATGTCACCTGATCTACATATACATTTTATCACTGTAATATTCTGATCACAAAATGCAAAGGTCAAACTTATGATTGTAGCAAATCCTAAATGGAAAGTGATCCTGGATTACTAAAAACATCCATGTCCAGGTTGCCTAATGCTCTCAAATGTCAATCATATTGCTGACTACATATTTGTTTCTTCCTAAGATTATACATTGAAACTCAACCTTGTTGTTAATGTCTAATCCTATCATTCACTTTATACTTTGCCTGATTTCATAATGTGTGTATTGATATCTGATTTCCTACATATTTTCTCCAGTTCATCATTGTGACTGACTCTTCACATGTGCTGACATTTACATTCACTCTCTAACCGAAACCCTATTGCTAAGGAACTTTTGTTCCAAATCCTATACACAGTCTTCTTCCTAAACCTACCAACTATATTCCTAATCCTACCGACTATCCCTTTTTGAATGGATGTTCTCTTCTACATTTAATTATCCAAGTAAAGGTCGGATGAGGTCGAAAGAAGAGACCACCAAGAGACTATCTCATGCAACAGCGCAGTGTTTATTGGGGGTCCAGCATGCTGATGCTCAGAGCTCACTTGAATAGAGTAGAGAGCCCTTAGAACAGCTTAAGCAGAGCTTATACACTTTCCTTGGTGACGGCAGGGAGGGAACTTTATTGATAGGTCAGGGCGAGTGGTCAGTTTGCATGCAACCCAGTGAGGGAGCACATTCTGCAGTTAGTCAGTTGGGGACAGCACATTCTGGGAACAAGATTAGCAAACATTTCTCAAGATTTCAACAGTGTTTTGTTAAGCATACAGGAAAAAAGGAAGTGAAAAGTGCCTATTTAATTAACCTTTCATTCCCCACTTCTTCTTCTGGCTACTTTTAATAATAAAAGTGATCATTGCGGGGTGTCACATTCTATGTTTGCTAGTGGGGTATTACCATAAGTTTAACTCATCCAATTTGAGCTTGGAAAAAAGAAATTACACGGTTGAGCAAACAGGGTTTTATAGTTAGCAATAATATGAGGATAATTATTGAACTGTCCAGGGTTGATAAATGCGTAGTTAACCAGGGGGACTGTGTGAACCAAGACTCAAACCACACTTTTTGGGCCTCTCTCTCTCATTGACACTCTTCAAGGCATCTTTTTAATTTACTCCTAGATTTTTTTACAACTCCAGTATGGTCGGCAAGAACACAACATTCTCCATCAATGCAGAACAAAGGCCCCCTTCTTTCATGAAGAGGAGGTTCAACCCTCGCCTTTTCTGTAAAATAACTTCAGAGAGAGAGGTTAAAGATTCCTGTAAATCCAAGATGGTGGATTCTAATATCTTTAAGTTTTTGTCTATTGCTGCTTCTAATTGTGTCATTTGTTGTATCCCATGGACCAAGGCAGTGGTTCTTGTGCTCACGCCTGCAGCAACTCCTATTCCTAATAGGATGGCTAAAGTGATGGATATATGTTCTCAGTGGAACCGGGTTTTATGCCCCCCTATTTGAACTTCAAATGAACCTGCATTATGATAAAGCACTCTGGGAAACATCTGCACCTTTACACATTTAATCATATCGTCTTGACAATTTCATGAAAACATAAACAATGTTTAAGTCTATAGAATTATACTGTTGTAGAGACGGACAAGGCACGGCACCTAAGATACTACCAAAAACAGGGAAACTTTCCATTTTATTAGCAACCGGATTCTGAGGGCATTACTTCTGTTATAATCAATTAATTCCCTGAAACTCACGTTTAGGTAGTTTCAGAATTTTGTACCCAACATATAAGGGAAGGGGCGCAGAAGTTCACAGCCTGCAGAAGTTCACAAAAAGCAGATTTTTTTCTGTTTTATTCCTCTGTTCTGGGCAAGTTAACTTTTCAAGGACACCTGGGTGAAGGAGAGCTTTTTTTCCCTTTATTTTTCCCCCTTCCAGCTGTTACCATGGAGCCCAGTTGGTAACTTCTTTATCTTTGAAATGTAGCCATCTCTGTGAAGCCCCAGATCAATGCCAAAGGCCTTGTTCACATATTTTGTGAAAAACTAGTAAGGGGGTGTCTAACTTAGGAGTGCTGATATTTTTAGCCAGTGACCAAGTACAACAGGGTAACATGAAAAGAGGAAGTTTATCTACTTTGAAGTCTTTCATGGGGACTCTTTTCCTGAAAGTCCTAAAGTCAGCCATGCTGAAGACTTCCGTATAAGGTCAATTAATGTTTTTCTGTGGGCCTGGAACAGAGGGGGGAGATGGGGAAGGCGTGGCTGTGAGCAGCTCCGTGGATCTGAGAATGAGGTAGCAGAGATGTGAAAGAATACTGGCAAAGGTGTTTGTGATTTTCCTAGCAACAAAAAGGTGAGCAGTAGAACAGGTAGAACAGAGGAGAAGATAGGAGTTAGTATCCCTAAAAGCCTGTGAGGGACTTTAAATTCTTAGTAACCTGTTTTCACTAATGACAAAGAAACTTTAAAGGCCATTTTCACTACATCTTGGATAGGGGTCTGAGGGTTCTCCTCAGCTGGTTTGAGCTTTGGGTTAGCTGGTAAGAGGAACTGGTGGGACCCGGTGTGGGCACTGACTGGAGAAGAGAGGAGTGATTCGGTGGAGGGTTACCTCAGTACCTGCTACCTCAGAAAGGGGGAAATGGTCTGAGATCCGGCGGAGGTTTGGGTTTTTGATCTAGTAATTGGAGGGGAGAAATCATGTTGCTGAGGTGAGAGTGACAGCAGAGAGTCTGGAGCAGAAGGCTGAGTGTGAGGACCTATTGGAGAAGCATAGTTCAGGATGTGAGCGAAGGAGGGAAAAGGCCTCCACATAGGGAAATCTCCTTTCACCCTTTTGAGGACATTCAGAAGTTAAAAAGGTCATGCAGAATTTGAGGATCTAGAGACCCCTCTAGGGGCCAACAGTTTGGGTGATCTAATTGGTAATAGGGCCAATGCTGTGTACAGAATTTGATGAGGAGTTTGGGTTCCATCATGCACTGCCTGTATGATCACATCCCTAGAGTTACAGAAGAAGTCGGCATTCCCCCCACACAACCGTGACTGTTTGTGGCTTTGGTAGTCCACCGGGCAAACATAGTAATCTAGGCTAGCCAACCTGCATCTGGCTCGCGTGTCCCTACATCCATAATGATTGTTTCCATTATCAATGGTGCAGAATGGATTTAATGGAAATTTAGTGGGATCCTCTTCATCAGGTATATCCCAATAGGAAAGACCTATAGCCAGCTGACAAATGTCTGGGTGGATAGATGTCCACCAAGTCCCTAAGTGGGCTGCATGCGAGATAGATCATACTTCTTTACCAGTAGGATTTGTGATCAGCCATCGCTGCTGAACGGGTTTAATAGGTTTAGGACTACTGGTGGTCAAGGGAAGAGTCTATAGCCTTAGACACAGGGTAAATACACAATTTGAGAGTTTTACCAATCTTTTTCAGTTTCCAGCCAGAATCTGGACAGGGCGCAGGCTTGAGATGAGAGGTATGGATCCAGGAAGTGATTCTGTCTTCCTTTACCGCTGTAGGTGTTATAAGTAGCACCTTGTATCGTCATTTCCAGTGGGGTTTCAGGGATGACACCTGATGTCGACTTATGTAGATGAAGTCTCTTACTTGATATTGATGTAGAGTCCATTCGTCCCCAGGTTGATAGGCATTGGCCATCTGTTTTCACAGGTATCCCTGAGTTCTTTCAAGAGCTTTAATTCAGTCAAGCAATGGGGTGTGAAAGGAATCGTTAGGTCTTAGAGTTGGGGTTAGGTCCCTTACTGAAGGAGGGGAACCATGGACAATTTCATAGGGGGTGAGGTTACACAAAGAAACAGAAGGAGTGTTTCGTCCATGAAATAGTGCATAAGGCAGGAGCATAGTACAATCTATTATGCAGGTTTCTAAGGTTAATTTCGTTATGGTCTCTTTAATGGTTCTATTCATTCTTTCTACCTGTCCTGAACTCGGTGGTCTATAAGCACAATGTAACTTTTAATTAATCCCCAGGGTCTTGCCTAACCCCTGACTTACTTGGGCTACAAACGCCGGTCCATTATCAGACCCTATTACTTTAGGCAGGCCATACCTTGGAAAAATATCTTCCAGGATCTTCTTGACCACCATTTGCGCTGTTTCATTTTTTTTCTTTTCTTTTTTTTGGAGGGGGGAAAGCTTCAATCCATCCTGAAAATGTATCTACAAAGACTAGGAGATATTTAAGTCCATTCCTTGCTGGCTTAATTTCAGTAAAGTCCACTTCCCAGAATTGTCCTGGTCTGGTTCCTCGTAGGTGCTTTCCTGCAGGAAGCTTGGAAGGGTAAGAATTAACCAATTGATGGACCCAACAGGCTTTTGTTATCCATTCAGTTGTTTCCTTTCACTGTGAGTCGGTTAGTGGAAAACTCTGTTTTTGATCCTTCAAAAATGAATGCAGTTTCTTTGAACCAAGGTGAGTGATTTGATGTACATTCTCTACTGACATAGTTAGAGCCGTGATTATAGGAGTTTTTACTGAAGGATTTAGAAATTCCACTTGGGGGCCTTCAGGGTTAAAAGTTATTTTGGCCCAGAGCTTTGTGAGCAGATCTCTGCCAATCAATGGGGCCGTGCATTCTGGGATTACTAGGAAGGAGTGATGGATTTTTCCTTTCCCCTGGTCCATGGTCCTCTTAGTTGTCCAAGCCTGATATTTACTGCCATTAGCCCCTTGAATTAGAGACCTTTTATTTGATAGAGGTTCCAATGGGGCCTTAAAGGCAGAATATATTGCCCCTGTATCCACTTCAATGTATACTGGGATCCCCTCCACTTCAAAAGTTAACCTGAGCTCGAGGAGAGGATCTGAGCCCCGACTTTCTTAGTAATCCTACAGAGTCAGAATGTCCAGCTGGCCTGGCTGTCTCTTTCTAGGGCACTCTTTAGCCCAGTGTCCTTTTTTTTTAGAGTAGGCACATTGAATTGAGGCCAGGGGTGGCCTCTAGTGTGGTCCCCGGTGTCCCTTCCTGTCTCCATGTTTCTTAATTTCTGGTCTATTTGTTGTTGTGACCAGGACCTTAGTCAATGCCTTAGTCTGTCTTTTGTTTCTTTTATCCTCCCTTTGCTCCATACTCTTCCTCAGTTTCTCTCTTAGTATACCTTCTTGGCTTCTCTGACTAAACCTCTCAAACTCATATCTTGTAATCCATCTAAGCATTGTAACTGTCTTTTAATATCCAGAACAGCTTGCCCAACAAAGGCCACCATGACAGATGCCTTTTGATTCTCTGCCTGAGGATCGAAAGGAGTAAATCTCTTATATGCCTCCATAATTCCCTGTAGGAACATGGAGGGACATTCATCAGTCCCTTGAATAATCTCTCTTACCTTGGCCAAAATAGTTGATCGCCCAGCGGCCACTAAGATACCCACTATTAGAGCCCGGCAATAAGAGGAAGGATGCTCATTACCTTCACAGGTTTTGGGGTCCCAGTTGGGTCTGTGCAAGGGAAAGGCGGCTTTGCATATGTTGGGAAGTTTTGTCGGTCACCCATCTGGTCCGAGAATATTTTTTTTCTAGAATCCAGGAAGATTCTCTTTTGTTCCTCTGTCATGAAGAGAGTCCCTAGGAGTTGTTGGCAGTCATCCCAAGTAGGCTGGTGTGAAAACATCAATGATTCAACCACACCTGAGACCCAGGTGGGGTCCTCGGTAAAAGGGGGATTGTTATTTTTCCAGTTATTTAGGTCTGAAGAGGAGAAAGGTAAAAACTGGTAGGCTTGCATTTTTCCCCCATGGTTGTCATCAATCATTGTTCCTTAGAAATGGAGAGGGAGCATCACGGGAGTTCCAGGGATTTCAATCATTCAACGCCGGCAAATTCCTTTAGCTGGGCCAGCATCCTCCAGGGGAGGAGGGGGTGTGTTTGCTGCAGGGGAGTTATTTGGAGTGCGCTGGGCTTGCTTAGCTTCCTCCAATGGCGGACAGGCTGAGTCAGCAGCAGGGGAATTACTTAGAGGGTGTTGGGTGTTGGGGGACGAGGGCAGGGAATAAGTAGTAGGACGAGAGTCCAGTAGAGTCAAATCTTGTGACTCAGGGAGAACAGAGGTTGAAGGAGGAGGAGGAGCAGAAGGTTTGAGAGAGCATGAGGGAAGGAGTAGGAGTGGGGGCAGGGGCAAGGAAAAGCTTCACACATGGAGGAGGAGAATTGCAGATGTCCTGAAAAGTTAAGATATATGTCTCTTGATCCTGATGTCTATGTGGCGCTGGCTGAAAGTCAATATCTCTGACTTTTTAAATTAGTGGGAAGTAGAAAGATCCTTCTAGGGGCTATCTGAATCCAAAGGTGGGCCATTCTGAGGCACAGAGAGTCTGCCAGGTCCAGCGTTTTACTGAAAAAGAAAGATTCTGAGCCCTTAAGCGGACTTTGGTGCAATGATCAAGGGTCAGGGAAAGAGGCATTGAAGTGCTCTATCCCATTATGAAAGACAAACAATCAGTAAAAGCAACGACACATGACACAGACAAGACAATACAATAAAGACAGGCAATGGACGTCCAACACTGAGACCAGGACTGAGTAGCCGGCAAAACCTGATGGGCTGGATATGCCGAATCTGAAACAAAATATCACTGAGTCGAGGAGACTATTGTTCCTCGATTTCCCGAGTTCTCTGGGGAGTCCCCCAGTGACGTGGCCTGTGGCTCTATGACATGTCTGTCAGCCATCATCGGAGAGAGCTCACACTCTTCATCAACAGCCATTTTGCCAAGCCCTAACCTGAAACCTGAAACCAGAAAGAGGCGCCTTACATACCCCGAGAGGAGCCCGTTGGGGTCTCTCATCTGCCGCTGCTGGATCTCGGTGGAACCTCCATATGTAAAGGTCGGGCGAGCGTCCGGGGAAGAAACCACCAAGAGACTGTCTCATGCAAAAGCAAAGGGTTTATTATGGATCCAGCATGCTGGGGCTCAGAGTTCACTTGAATAGAGCAGAGAGCCCTGAGAACAGCTTAAGCAGAGCTTATATACTTTCCTTTGAGAGGGCAGGGCAGGATGTTTATTGATGGGTCCGGGCGAGTGAGCTGTTTGTGGGCAACTGGGTGAGGAAGTACTTTCTGCAGTTTGGCAGTTGAGGACAGAACATTCTGGGACCAAGATTAGCAAACAGTTCTCAAGATTTCAACAGTGTTTTATTAAGCATACAGAAAACAGGAAGTGATAAGTACCTATTATATTAACCTTTCACTACCGACTACACTTTGCCAGATTTCCTAATGTCTCTATTGATATCTGCTTTCCTACATATTTTCCCCAGTTCATCATTGTGACTGACTCTTCACATGTGGTGACATTTACATTCACTCTATACCCAAAACCCTATAGCTAAAGAACTTTTGTTCCAAATCCTATGCTCACTCTCCTTTCTAAACCTACCGACTATCTTCCTAATCCTACTGATTATCCCTTTTTGACTGGAAGTTCTCTTTGACAATCAATCATCCAAAATACACGGAACTTTGCCATTGTATATTGATGTATCTGAGACATCTGTGCAGAAAATAAATCAAAGCTCAGTATCACAATCAAGGTCCCAATGCTCTTCTGGGCTTCAAATCTTAAATAGATTTCTGTTTTCATACTTATGTTTCACCTATATATTCTTGTAAATATCACAGGTTTCCAATACCATTATTCATCCAGCAGAATGATTCCTAATGCAAATTGAACCTGTTATTAACCCTAACCATACACTGTTCCCTCAATATAACTTTACAGAAGAGCAGGGACAGAGTAGGTCTTACAATACAGGAATGTAGGGGAACTTCCTATTGCTAAGAAACTCAAAGGTACATGCAAAAATGATCCCTGGAGAAGTTGTAGGCAGCTATGAAGGAACTGAGTGAGCAAAACTCATCTTCTCTTGCAAACAACCTGGTCAGGATGAAGGGATATGTCTGAATCAGCCTCTCTCTTCTTAATGTAGAGAAGAAGAACCAAACCAGGCTGTGTGGAGAGCTGTTCCCGGTTTCCTATGGTTAATATACCATTCAAACTTGTGAAACTGTAACAGGAAGTAGGGGCAGCCTTCATTTCAGGGGACCCTTGGAAGCAACTGTTAGGACAAAGTGGTTGCAAATGGTGTGAGCTCATTCAGTTCCTGAAGGAAGTGACCTCAGACCTCACCTCACATCCTTGGTGATAGAACTCTCTGAATTTGGGATCAAGGAATCCAGGCACCCAAATCCCATTCCAGTCCCAGTAGCAGTGGTCTCACTTCTTTGGATTTACCAAGGACAGAATCAGTCTTTGTTGGTACCTACTGATATGAGGATTGCCAAAAGCCAGGAAAGCTCTGAAGAGTGGCCTTTCCTGAGAAAGCAGGTAGTGGATCACCGCTGCCTCCTGACAACTTTACAGAGTTGGAAAGGAAACCAGATCTGAAACAGGACAGGCAATTTCGGGGGAACATATTTTGGCCCAATAGTCAGAGGACACTCCAGATAGTCAGAGACCTACTTGGGGGAAGACTGTGCTTTGTGGGTGTGGGTGTGTGTTTGTGCTTTTGTCTCATGTTCTCAGAATAGGTAGGAATGGCGGTTTGTTTGGTTTGGAGTGAACTGTTTCTAATAAGTGATTTGATAAAGCAAGTGTTTCTATGTCTGTGTATCCCATTGTGTCCGTGGTTGTAGACATTAGAAAAGAGAATGCATGAATGGATGTGTCCTGTCTGGTAGAAAGCTTCCCAGCATTCATCCAGCCGAATATATGAATGCACTGCGGCTTCCCTTATCGATGGGCAACACCTGCTATTATCCTAAGTTCTGGTTTTATTTTTGAATTCTGGCCACTCTCCAGAATTGGCTCATGGTTTTGTGTCCAAGAGAAGTACCACCTTCAAGCTCTGTGACATGGCCATGTACTGGATAGCTGAAGGGAATGGCGAGCAACTAAGTAAACTCAGATATCAGTGTGACCAGTAAAGTCTCAGTGGAAAAACCGTGCTTTGGGCCTTTTGCTTACCTTTTGTTCTATTCCCCTGTATGTCAGGAATTTCTTTGCCTCAGGCCACACCTTCGTGAAGCCGGAACAAAACACTTTTCAAATGGAAATGAATGGGCCTCACCTGTGGCTCTTTGCCTAATTGCTTTAGAAAGGGGTGTGTCTGAATCAGCCTCTTGGCCCTGTGTGAGGCTGTGGCTTAGATTCTTAGCACCTGATTGATATAAAGAAAGATCCCATGTGTGAATCCAAAACCAAAATGCCCAAAAGAGGAGTCATTGAGGATAAAGTCTCTTGCCTTCCACTGTAAGGTTCCTGAACTCCATCAAGTGAGAATAGGGATCCTTTGGGTCAAATGATTTCTTCAAAGCCCTGCACATGCTAGCCCAGTGGTGTTTGTGTATTCTTATGACTCCAATTCACATAAAGATTCTAAACCCCACTGTCAGTAGGCCTCAAATTGGAGAAGCAGAGCAGTATTACAGCAGGCCTATTTGATCACTCCTGGGTTACAGGAAGGGTGTCCAGGCCACCCTGACATTAGGAAAATAAGGGCCAAGGAAGCCTATTTTGGACACTGTCTTGGGCTGTGTCCTTCATGGAAACTTCCAGCCAGAGGTTAAGATGAGTGTCTATATGCAATAAGATGAGGGTCATGTGGGAATGTTTTGGTTTAATTTTGGTCATTTGTGTTGGGGTTGGAAGAGATGAGTAGGTCAACCAGGACTTGAAATCTGGTGTGATTCCCCTTAGAGACTGAGTTATGGAACTGAACTCAGAGAAGTATTGGCATGAATTGTGTTGAGTTTTTAGGAGGCCACATATGAGACTCGCTCTTGGAAACTGAGACCTAGGCCCAGGCTGGCTTTCCACAGAGCACTGCGAATCTCACCCAGGATATCACAAGATTTTATTCTGAAAGACTTGGCAGCCATAGTCAAAACACACATAGACCTCACACTGTAGACCTCAATGGGCCTGGCTTCATGTGACCTTTTGGCGACTCTTTGGGAAGACTTGCCTTTGAGTGTCCTCCAGAGATTTCATTGAAATGAGGTTCCTCACAATTTAATGGTTCCTAAATGAATTGAAACCCACAGTGCCTCCAACTTCCACCTTAAAAATGGCTAGATAAATACCATAAAATTTTTGAAATTCCTATGACCAGGTGGCACTGGAGAACCTTTGTATGCCCTATTGCTGATCATGAGTGCCTTTATTGACTGAGTTTCATTAAAATGGTGTAGAACAGAGATGCCAGTAAGTTGGATACTCCTCAATTGTAGGCGCAAGCTTTGGTGTGCAGGTTTGTGATAAAACATCCGTGGTGGGGCCATGTGGATCTGCCATTGCTTCCAAATGGCATGTGACTGACGTGGTGCAGCCAGGAAACCCTTATATGTAAAGGCATATTGGTATATGGAGAATTTTTAGGGCAATGTTCATAATCAAGTTGCTATGGACAAGGGGACAATCTATGTGGGCTAGAAGCCTGGTTGGTGCATTCTCCTGCAGACCATGACCCACTACACATGACAGAACTCCCTTCAGCACTGTGTCCCAGTTCAACTCCTTGTATTTCATGTAGAAAATACCAATCTCCTAGTGTAGCAGCAAGAAACACCACGAAAAGTGGAGAATGACCAAATGCCTTCACAGTCCACACGGGGAGACTCTTAGACCCCAGTGGTCACAGTTTACTTACAAAGAGAGAATTCAGTACTGTAGCCTAGTGTTCATTGGAAAATAAGAAACCACGTCCTCCAGGTCACATAGATGTAGACCCAGCTCTGATGGTCTCACTAGAAAGAAAGCTAAAGCTCCTGACAACAATATATATTTTGAGTTCCCAACCTCAGAGGCAGTTTCTCAAGAAGTCTTTAGGCCAGAAGAGCTACAAGTATGTGGAGTGTTTACCTTGTCCCTTACATTTGGAAACTCCTCTACCACATCCAAGGTTGTGAACTCCTTTGAATTTTCCATTCCAGATATATATTCACAGATTTTCCAACTCTTCTCCTCTAATTGCGTCTTATTTGGGGCGAAGGTAATGTGTAGCCATTGTTCTGGATGAGAGTGGGAAATTTATTGTGTAGCCCATATTTGCATGCACATTGGATTCATTTTCTTTTTTTCCATTCAAAATACTGAATCCCTGACACTAACCCATACCCTACTAGACTCTGACTACTAATCCTACTATGATGGAGAATAATAACACAAACAGAATAGAAATACAAGCCGTTCAGAGGAAGCATGGTGTATAGTTGGAATTGCCTTTTGCATGATAAAGGGTAGGTGTTATATATCTAGTCCATTTTTCATTGAAATAGTTCTCTATGTGTTTTTTTCCTTTAATTTTTATTGTTGGTTGTTCAAAACTTTACGTTTTGCTTGACATATCATATTTCATACTTTGATTCAAGTGGGTTATGAACTCCCATTTTTACCCCGTATACAGGTTTCAGCATCACATCTGTTACACATCCACTGTTGTACGTATTGCAATAGTAGTGTCTGTTGTAGTCTGCTGTCTTTCCTATCCTCTACTATCCCCCATCCCCTCCCCTCCCATCTTCTCTCTCTACTCCATCTACTGTAATTCATTTCTCCCCCTTGGTTTTTTCCCCCCTTTCCCCTCACTTCCTCTTGTATGTAATTTTGTATAACCATGAGGGTCTCCTTCCATTTCCATGCAATTTTCCTTCTCTTTCCTTTTCTCTTCCACCTCTCACCCCCGTTTAATGTTAATTTTCTTCTCATGCTCTTCCTCCCAACTCTGTTCTTAGTTACTCTCCTTATATCAAATAAAACTATTGGCATTTGTTTTTTTTTAGGGATTGGCTAGCTTCACTAAGCATAATCTGTTCTAATGCCATCTATTTCCCGGCAAATTCTATGATTTTGACATTTTTTAATGCAGAGTATTACTCCATTGTGTATACATGCCACATTTTTTTTCCTTCGTCTATTGAAGGGCATCTAGGTTGGTTCCACACTCTTGCTATTTTGAATTGTGCTGCTATGAACATCAATGTAGCAGTGTCAATGCAGCATGTACTTTTTAGGTCTTAGGGAATACACTGAGAAGGGGAATAGCTGGGTCAAATGGTGGTTCCATTTCTAGCTTCCAAGAAATCTCCATACTTCTTTCAAATTGGCTGCACCAATTTGCAGTCCCACCTGCAATGTACAGGTGTATCCTTTTCCCCACATCGTCACCAGCACTTGTTGTTTGACTTCATAATGGCTGCCAATCATACTGGAGTGAGATGGTATCTTAGGGTGGGTTTGTTTTCCATTTTTCTGACTGCAAGAGATGGTGAGCATTTTTTCATGTACTTATTGATTGATTGTATGTCCTCATCTGAGAAGTGTCTGTTCAGGTCCTTGGACCATTTGTTGATTGGGTTATTCGTTTTCTTATTGTTTAATTTTTTGAGTTCTTTGTATACTCTGGATATTAGGGCTCTATCTGAAGTGTGAGGAGTAAAGATTTGTTCCCAGAATTTAGGCTCCCTATTTACCTCTCTTATTGTTTCTTTTGCTGAGAAAAAACTTTTTGCTTTGAGTAAGTCCCATGTGTTGATTCTAGTTATTAACTCTTGTTATTAACTCTTGTGCTATGGATGTCCTATTGAGGAATTATGAGCCCAACCCCACAGTATGTAGATCATAGCCAACTTTTTCTTGTATCAGATGCAGTGTCTCTGATTTGATATCAAGCTCCTTGATCCATTTTGAGTTAACTTTTGTGCATGACGAGAGAAATGGATTCAGTTTCATTTTGTTGCATATGAATTTCCAGTTTTCCCAGAACCATTTGTTGAAGATGCTATCCTTCCTCCATTGCATGCTTTTAGACCCGATTGACATTGCATTTAACATATAGAGAATTTTGGTTATATTGCCATTTTGATGATGTTAGTTCTGCCTATCCATGAACATAGTATATTTTTCCATCTTCTAAGATCTTCTTCTATTTCTCTCTTTAGGGTTCTGTAGTTTTCATTTTATAAGTCTTTCACCTCTTTTGTTAGGTTGATTCCCAAGTATTTTTGTGTGTGTGTGTGTGTGGATATTTTGAATGGAATGGTTGTCCTCATTTCTATTTCAGAGGATTTGTTGCTGATATACAGGAATGCCTTTGATTTATGCGTATTGATTTTATATCCTGCCACTTTGGTGAATTCATTTATTAGCTCTAATAGTTTCTTTGTATACTTTTTTGGGTCTGCTAAGTATAGAATCATGTCATCTTCAAATAGTGATAATTTACGTTCTTCTTTTCCTATTTTTATGCCTTTGATTTCTTTAATCTCTCTAATTGCTCTGGCCAGTGTTTCAAGAACTATGTTGAACAGAAGTAGTGAGAGAGGGCATCCCTATCTTCTTCCAGATTTTAGAGGGAATGCCTTCAATTTTTCTCCATTCAGAATGATGCTAGCCTGAGGCTTAGCATAGATTTCTTTTACATTATTGAGGTATGTTCCTGTTATCCCTAGTTTTTCCAGAGTTTTGAACATAAAGGGATGCTGTACATTGTCGAATGCTTTTTCTGCATCTATCGAGATGATCAAATGGTTCTTATTTTTAAGTCTATTGATGTGATGAATAACATTTATTGATTTCTGTATATTGAACCAGCCTTGCATCCCAGGGATGAATTCTACTTGATCATGGTGCACAATTTTTTTAATATGTTTTTGTATCCGATTCGCCACAATTTTATTGAGGATTTTTGCATTTTTCCTGAAATAGCTTGAAAAGTATTGGTATTAGTTCCTCTTTAAAGGTTTTGCAAAACTCTGCTGTATACCCATCCAGTCCTGGGCTTTTCTTAGTTGGTAGTCTTTTGATGGTTTATTCTATTTCCTCAATTGTTATGGGTCTGTTTAGGTTGCCTATATCCTCCTGACTCAATCTGGGCAGATTATATGACTTGAGAAATTTATCGATGCCTTCACTATCTTCTATTTTATTGAAGAATAAGAATTCAAAATAATTTCGGATTATCTTCTGTATTTCTGAACTATCTGTTGTGATACTGAATTCTCCCTCTTCTTTTCTTTGTTAGCTTGGCTAAGGGTCGGTCGATTTTATTTATTTTTTCAAAGAACCATCTTTTAGTTTTGTCAATTTTTTCAATTGTTTCTTTGTTTCGATTTCATTAATTTCAGCTCTGATTTTAATTATTTCTTGGCTTCTACTTCTTTTGCTGTTGTTTTGCTCTTCTTTTTCTTGGATTCTGAGATGAAGAATGAGATCATTTATTTGTCTTTTTTTTTTTCCTTTTTTTAAGGAATGAAATCCAAGCAATGAATTTTGTTCTTAGAACTGCTTTCAATGTGTCCCATAGATTCTGATATGTAATGTCTGTGTTTTCATTTATCTCTAAGAATTTTTTAATTTTCTCCTTGTTGTCTTCTATAACCCATTGATCATTCAGTAACCTATTTTTCATTCTCCATGTGATACATGATTTTTCCTTCTTTCTTTCATTGTTGATTTTCAGTTTCATTTCCTTTTGATCAGATAAGATGCCTGGTATTATATCTACTCCTTTATATTGTCTAAGAGTAGCTCTGTGACATAATATATGATTTATTTTTTGAGAAGTATCCATGTGCTGCTGAGAAAAAAGTGTAACTGCTTGATGTTGGGTGGTATATTCTATATATATATCATAAGTCTGGGTTATTAATTGTGTTACTGAGTTCTATAGTTTCATTATTCAACTTTTGTTTGGAAGATCAGTCCATTAGTGAGAGAGGTGTGTTTGAGTCTCCCATGAGTATTGTATATTGGTTTATTAGAATCTTGAACTTGAGAAGAATTTGTTTGATGAACATAGCTGCACCAATGTTTGGGGCATATATATTTATGATTGTTATGTCTTGTTGGTGTATGGTTTCCTTGAGCAGTATGTAGTGTCCCTCTTTATCCCTTTTGATTAACTTTGGCTTGAAATCTATTTTATTTGATATGAGTATGGACACTTCTGCTTGTTTCCGAAGTCCATATGAGTGATATGATTTTTCCCAACTTTTCACCTTCAGTCTATTATATCTTTTCCTAACAAATGCGTCTCCAGTAGGCAGCATATTGTTGGGTCTTGTTTTTTGATCCATTCTACTAGCCTGTGTCTCTTAATTGGTGAGTTTAAGCCATTAACATTTAGGGTTATTATTGAGATATGGGTTGTTCTTCCAGCCATATTTGTATATTTATGTTACTAAACATGGTTTGTTTTCCTCCTTGATTATTTTCCCCCCTTTACTCCTCTACCTCCCACTGTTGGTTTTCATTGTTATTTTCCATTTCCCCTTCCTGTGATGTTTTGCCAAGGATGTTTTTAAGAAATCGTTTTCTAGCTGCAAATTCTTTTAACTTTTGTTTATCGTGGAAAGTTTTAATTTCATCTTCTATCCTGAAGCTTAATTTCACTGGATACACAACTCTTGGATGGAACCCATTTTCTTTCAGTGTTTGAAAAATGTTATTGCAGGATCTTCTAGCTTTCAGAATCTTTGTTGAAAGATCAGCTGTTATCCTGAATGGTTTACCACTAAATGTAATCTGCTTCCTTTATCTTGTAGCTTTTAAAATTCTCTCCTTTTTCTGTATGTTGGGCATCTTCATTATAATATGTCTAGGTGTGGATCTCTTATGATTTTGCACATTTGGCATCCTGTAAGCTTCTAGGATTTGCGATTCTGTCTCATTCTACAAGTCTGGGAAGTTTTCTCCTATATTTCATTGAATATATTGCTCATTCCTTTTGTTTGGACCTCTATACCTTCCTGTATCCCAATGACTCTTAAGTTTGGTCTTTTTATGTTATCCCATATTTCTTGGATGTTCTGCTCATGGTTTCTTAAAAGTCTTGCTGAGCTGTCTGTGTTCTTTTCAAGTTGAAATAATTTGTCTTCATTGTCTGATGTTCTATCTTCTAAGTGTTCTACTCTGCTGGTAGTATTCTCAATTGAGTTTTTAAGTTGGTTTATTGATTCCTGCATTCCTAGGATTTCTGTTTGTTTGATTTTATAATCTTTATCTCCCTGTATAGTTGATCTTATGCTTCTTGGATTTTTTTTATGTAATTCATTATCAAGGTGATCTTTCATTGTCTGATTTTGCTCTCTAATGTCTTCCTTGAGACTCCAGATCATCTGAAGCATGTATATCCTGAGTTCTTTATCTGACATTCCATCTGCTGCAGATATTACCTCTTCTAACGTTGACTTTACCTGCATTGCTTATGGTCCTTTCTTTCCTTGTCTTTTCATACTGTTCATATTTCTTTCTGCTTGGTGAAACTGTTGTGTTATTGAATTTTTCCCCTATATATTTATATTGCTGTTGTATAGTTTCAAAGTCTCCCTCGCAGGCACGGGTGGTGGCTCTGCCCCTCCTACAATTGGGACAATGTGCCTACCACACCAGCAGGCTGCTGGGCCTGTTCTGTAAGTCGGTAGCTGGTCCGCCTACCTTGAAGGTGCGAGCAGCAGCTCTGCCCCTCTGCAGGCACTCGGCCTGTTCTGCCAGTGGGTCGCAAGTCGGGCTACTTTGCAGGCGTGGGCGGCAGCTTTGACCATCCGCGGGCCACTGGGTCTGTTTTGTCTGTCCCTTGCAGGTCTGTCTACCTTGCAGGCGCCTGTGGCTGCTCCGCCCCTCCCCCAACCGGGACGATGTGTATACCATGCTGGCGGGCCATAGGCCTGGTCTGTTGGTGGTTGCAGGTCCACCTACCTTGCAGGCGCACAGGGCGTCTCTGCCCCACCGCAGATTGCTGGGCCTGTCCTGCTGTGGGTCACAGGTCTGCCTACCTTGCAGGCCCGGCGGCATTGCCCCTCCCCCAACCAGGGCGATGTGTTTTCTACGGTGGCGGGCCACTGGTCCTGTTCAGCCGGTGGGTCGCAGGTCCGCCTACCTTGAAGGAGCGATTGGCAGATCTGCCCCTCCCTCTCTCAATGTGTTTTTAAAGTTGACAAATATGTGAATTCCTGTCTCCCTTTCTCTGTAGCATATTCAGCACATGTATTTTTATATGCACATATAGAATCCTACCTGGTATCACACGTACATTTTTGTGAGGTTGCTGACTTGGCAGATACAAATTATGAGAAGAGATCACTCCTCCTAAACGATGTTGTAACTGAAAATTTAAGCTATAGGTGAGCTTCCTAGTTAAACAATATTACACATAAATCCACGCTCAGTAAAATGAAGATTTTTGGATCTGTGGATGATATATATTTCATGAAGAATTTCAATTGGCATATATATTGCTACTTTTTAATGTCTGTTTTTTTTTGTGTGTGTGTGTATACACACTCTTGTATATATATATATATATATATATATATATATATATATATATATATATATGCACACTCTCCATATATTTCAAAATATGAAATAGATGTGTCTTATGTACAGTCCCAAAATTCATTCATGTTCATGTATGTGGAATTATAATCAAATTTTCACAAGATTATTCTCAGAAATATTCATCCACCTGAAATACATATTTGTTTCTTAGGACTGAAAACTAAATTCAGTGAATGGTGAATTCAAATCCTAATATTTCTACATTAACTGACTCAATTTAACATCAATGCAAGAAGATTCCTATGGGACATGATGTTTATATTGACGTTCATTTTTACTCAACACTGGTACATTAATATTCCTTCAGTTAATGCACATCAGAGGATATGTATTTCATCTACAATTTCACAAATTTATATGCATTTGTTTCACTTTCAGTCACTTCCTGCTTCAGAACACATGTATTTCTCCAGGTTTCTTGACTGGTCTTTTTATGAGACTTTTTTCCAAAAAAAAATATTTTCAATTTCCATAATCAATTTTAAGCAAAACTCACACACTCTTCATGATAAACCATAATCCTCATATTACCATTAGATGTAAAACGGGTTGGAATGAATGGTTGTATATCAATATAAGATTTCCTGTATATTTTCACATTTCAATTCAATCAATTATTTGAAGTTGGAACCAGTTATATTATTTATTTACAGTATGGTCTATACATGCATATTCTCCATATTCAAAGACAAAGAGTACACCTGTTTGTACCCCGAATACTAATTTATACATCTTCAAAATATTGCTCCCAGAAATGGTGGAAGAAATACTCAGGTCACCTTATCTACATATACATTGTATCACAGTAATATTCTGGACACAAAAAGCAAAAGTCACACTTATGATTGTACCAAAGCCTAAATGGAAACTGAACATGGATTCCTAAAAACATCCAGGTCCACTTTGCCTAATAGTCTCAAATATCAATCCTATTGGTGACTACGTATTTGTTTCTTCCTAAAATTATATATTCAACCTAAATGCAGTTAATAATGTCTAATCCTATCACTCACTCTATACTTTGCCTGATTTCCTAATGTCTCTATTGATGTCTGTTTTCCTAAATATTTTCCCCAGTTCACCATGTGAGTGACTCTTCACATGTGATGATATTTACTTTCACTCTCTAAGCGAAACCCTATTGATGAAGAATTTTTGGTCCAAATCCTGTACTCACTCTTCTTTTGAAAGCTACTGACTATCTTCCTAATCTTACTGAGTTTCCCTGTTTGAGTGGAAGTTCTCTTTTCCATTCAATCATCCAAGGTACAAGGTCCTATGCCATTGATTATCGATTTATCTGAGACATATATGCGGAACATAATTCAAAGCTAAGTATCACAATCAACAGCTCAATGCCCTTCTGAGCTTCAAATCTTACCTAGATTTCTGTTTTCATACTTATATTTTATGTCTATGTTTTAATAAATATCACAGGTTCCCAATACCATTATTCATCCAGCAGAATGATTCCTAACGCAAATCAAACATGTTATTAAACCCTAAACATACACTGTTCCCACAATCTCACTTAACAAAAGACCAGGGACAGTGTTGGTCTTACAATACAGGAATGTAGGGGATATTCCATATGCTGAAAAACTCAAAGGTCCATGCAGATGTGATCCCTGGAGAAGATATAGGCAGCTATGAAGGACCTTAAAGAGCAAAACTCATCTTCCATTGCAAACAACCTGGACAGGATGAAGGGTTGTATCTTAATGAGCCTCTCTGTTCTCAATGTAGAGAAAATGGACCAAACCAGGCCTGTGTGGAGAGCTGTTCCTGGGTGCCTATGGTTGATTCACCATTCTAACTTGTGAAAGTGTCACAGGAAGTAGGGGCAGCCTCTATCTCATGGGACCCTTGGAAGCAACTGTTAGGACAAAGTGATTGCCAAGGCAGTGTCCTCATTCACTACATGAAGTAAGTGATCTCACCTCTCTTCCTTGGTGATGGAACTCTCTGAACTTGTGTGCAGAAGCCAGGCAACCAGAGCCAGTCCCAGTCCCATTCCCATTGAGGTCACTTGTTTGGATTTACCAAGGACAGAATCAGTGTTTCCTGGAACCTACTAATGTGAGGATGGCCAAATGCCAGGAGAGCTTTGTAGAGGGGCCTTTCCTGAGAAAAAGGTACTTTCCCATTTCTGGCTCCTGACAACGTCACAGATTTGGCCAAGGAGACCATATCTGAGACAGTACAGGCCATTTGGGGGTACATAGTATGGCCTACCAGTCAGACGACACTCAGGATAGTCACAGAATTACTTGGGGGAAGGAGGTGTCTTTGTGGGTGTGGGAGTGAGTTTGTGGTTTTTTCTCATGTTCTGAGAATAAGTAGGAAAGGCAGTTTGTTGGGTTTGGAGTGGACTGTGTCTAGTAATTCCTTTGACAATGTGAGTGTTTCTATGTCTGTGTAACACTCTGTGTCCGTGGTTGTATTCATTAGAAAAGAGAATTCATCTATGGATGTGTCCTGTCTAGTAGAAAGAATTCCAGCATTTATCCTGCCTAATTTATGAATGGACTGTGACTTGCCTTATCAATGGGCAACACGTACTATCTTCCTAAGTTCCTGTTTTCTTTCTGAATCTGGCCACTCTCCAGAGTAGGCTCATGGTTTTTTGTCCAAGTTATGTACCACCTCCAACCTCTGTGACATGGCCATGTATTCTATAGCTGAAAGGAAAGGGAGCATCTCAGAAAACTCAGATATCAGTGTGACAAGGAAAGTCTCAGTGGAGAAAACCGGCTTTGGGCCTTTTGCTTCCCTATTCCTCTGTTGCCCTGAATGTCAGGAAGGTCTTTGCCTCAGGCCACCCCTTTGTGAATCCTGAAGAAAACAGTTTTCAAATGGAAATGAATGGGCATCACCTGTGGCTGTTTGCTAAAATGCTTTGAGAGATATGTGTGTGAATCAGCCTCTTGGCCGTGTGTGAGGCTGTGTCTTAGATATTCAGCGCCTAATGGATCTTAAGAAAGATCCCATGTGTTCATCCAAAACCAAAATGTCTAAAAAATCAGTCATTGTAGATGAAGTTTATTGCCTTTCTCTGTTAGGTTCCTGACCTCCAACAAGTGAATTTTTGGATCCTTTGAATTAATCGAGTTCTTCAAAGCCCTGCAGAGGCTAGCCCATATGTGCTTGGGTTTTCTAATGAATCCAAATCACATAAAGAATCTATACATGACAGTCAGTAGGCCTCAAATTGGAGAAGCAGAGCAGTATTAGTGGCAGGCCTATTAAATCACTCCTTGTTTACAGGAAGGGTGTCCAGGTCACACTGACTTTAGGCAAATGAGGGCAAGGCAGATTATTTCAGACTCTGTCTTGTGCTTTACCCCTCATGGAAACCTCCAGCCAGAGGTAATGATGATTGTCTATATGGAAGAAGATGAGGGCAATGTGGGAGTGTTTTGGATTTAATTGTGGTCATTTATTTGGCTGTTGGAAGATAAGACTGGGTCCACCTGGGCTTTAACTCGGGTTTGATTCACCTTAGAGACTGAGTTCTGGAACTGACCTCAGAGAAGTATTCACATGAATTGTGTTGGGATTTTAGGAGGCCACGCATTAGACTTGCCCTTGGAAACTGAGATCTAAGCCCAGGGTGGCTTTCCACAAAGCACTGAGAATGTCAGCCAGGATATACCCGGATTTTATTCTGAAAGACTTGGCAGGCATATTTGAGAGTCAAAACACCCATGGACCTCACATTGTAGACCTCAATGGGCCTGGCCTCATGTGACCTTTAGGCCACTCTTTGGGAAGCATTGCCTGCGAGAGTTCTCCAGATCTTTCATTGAAATGAGCTTCCACAACATTTAATGGTTCATGAATGAATTGAAACCCACTGTGGCTCCAAATTCCTCTTTGAAAAATGGCTAGATAAATACCATGAAATTTTTTAAATTCCCATGACCAGGTGGCACTGGAGAACAGTTAGATCTCCTGATGCTCATCATGAGTGTACCAGACTGGGCCTTGATTTACTGGGTTTCATGAAAATGGCATAGAACAGAGATGCCAGTAAGTTGGAACCTTCTGAGTAGTGCGCCTTGAGCAGTTGTGGGCAGGTGTGTGACAAAACATCTGTGGTGGGGCCATGTGGATCTGCCATTGGCTTCCAAATAGCATGTGATTGACATGCAGCAGGCAGCAGACCCATTTATGTAAAGGCACCTTGTTATATAGAGAGGTTTCAGGGCAATGTTCAGAATTGGGTTGCAATGGAAAAGGGGGCAATGTAGCAAGCAATGAGTGATAGAAGCCTGGATGGTGCATTCTCCTGCAGACTCTAACCCACCACAAGTGACAGAACTCCCTGCAGCACTGTGTCCCAGTTGAACTCCTTGTATTTTGTAAAGCAAATATCAAACTCACTGTGCAGCAGCAAGAAACACCACGAAAAGTGGAGGATGACCAAATGTCTTCACAGCGACATGGGGAGACACTAAGCCCCCAGTGGCCACAGTTTACCTACAAAGAGAGAATTCAGCACTGCTGCCCCATGTTCATTGGAAAATAAGAAAACATGTCGTCCAGGTCACATAGATGCAGACCCATCTTTGATGGTCTCACTAGAAAGAAAGCTAAAACTTCTGACAACAACTTATATTTCAAGTGCCCAATCTCACATGCAGTTTCTCAAACAGTCTTTAGGCCAGAAGAGCTCCATGTTGGTGTTGTGTTTACCATGTCCCTTGCTTTTGGAAACTCCTCTACCATCTCGAAGTTTGTGAACTCCTGAGCATTTTCCATTCCAGACATGTATTCACAAATTTTCTAACTCTTCTCCTCTAATTGTGTCTTCCTTGGAGCGAAGGTAATGTCAAGGCATTGTTCTGGATCAGAGTGGGAAGTTTTGGGTTGCACATATTTGCACACACATTTGATACAATTTCCAATTTTCCATTCAAAGTACAGAATCCCTGACACTATCCCATACCCTACTTGACTCTGTCTACTAATCCTAATATGATGGAGAAAAATAACACAAACAGAATATAAATACAAGCAGTTCAAAGGAGGCATGATGTATATTTGGACTTGCCTTTTACATGATAAAGTTTATGTGTTATAAATCTAGTCAATTTTTAATTGAATAGTTCTCCATGTGTTTTTAAAGTTCAAAATATGTGTATTACTGACTCCCTTTCTCTGTAGCCTATTCAACATATGTATTTTTATATGCACATACCGAAAGCTACCTGGTATCACACCTACATTTTTGTGAGGTGGCTTCCTCAGCAAATACAAATTGTGAGAAGAGATCACTCCTCCTAAACGCTTTGGAACTGAATATTCAACCTATGGGTGAGCTTCTTAGTTGAACAAAATTATACATAAATCCATATTCTGTAAAATATATATTTTTGCATTTGTGGATGATATATATTTCATGATGAATTTCGATTGGCATATATTACTACATTTTAAAGTCTGTGTGTGTGTTTTGTGTGTGTGTGTGTGTATATATTTGTTTTCAAATTTATTTCAATCTATTATTTCAAGTTGAAACCAGTTTTATTATTTATTCACAGTATGGTGTATTCATGCATTTCCTCTGTATTCATAGACACAGGGTGCACCTTTTTGTAGCCCCAATACAAATTTATACATCTTCAAAATATTGCTTCCAGAAATGGTGGAAGAAATACTCATGTCACCTGATCTACATATACATTTCATCACAGTAATATTCTAGACACAAAATTCAAAGGTCACACTTATGATTCTACCAAATCCTAAATAGAAAGTGAACATGGATTACTAAAAACATACATGTCCAGGGTGCCTTATGCTCTCAAATGTCAATCCGATTGGTGACTACATATTTGTTTCTTCCTAAGATTATATGTTCAACCTCAACCCTGTTGAAAATATCTAATCCTATCACTCACTTTATACTTTGCCTGATTTCCTAATGTCTCTATTGATATCTGCATTCCTACATATTTTCCCCACTTCATCATTGTTAGAGACCCTTCACATGTGCTGTTATTGAAATTCACTCTCTAACCGAAACCCTATTGCTAAATAACTTTTGGTCCAAATCCTATACTCATTGTTCTTCCGATACTTACCGACTATCTTCCTGATCCTACTGACTATCTCTGTTTGAGGGGATGTTCTCTTCTACATTCAATCATCCAAGGTACAAGTTCCTATGCCATTGTATATCAATTTATCTGAGATACCTGTGCAGAACGTAATTCAAGCTAAGTAATCCAATCAAGGACCCAATGACTTTCTGGACTTCAAATCTTACCTGGATTTCTGTTTTCATACTTATATTTCACCTATATATTCTTGTAAGTATTGCAGTTACCCAATACCATTATACATCCCGTAGAATGATTCCTAACCCAAATCGAACTGGTTATTAAGCATAACCATACACTGTTCCCTCAATATAACATTACAGAAGAGCTGGAACAGAGTTGGTCTTACAATGCAGGGATGGAGGGGATCTTCCACCTACTTAGAACCTCAATGGTCCATGCAGAAATTATCCCTGGAAAACATGTACGCAGGTATGAAGGACCTGAGAGAGCAAAGGTCATCTTCCATGGCAAACAGCCTGGTCAGGATGAAGGGTTGTGTCTGAATCAGCCTCTCTCTTCTTAATGTAGAGAAGATGGACCAAACCAAGCCTGTGTGGAGAGCTGTTCCTGGGTGACTATGGTTGATATACCATTCTAACTTGTAAAAATGTCACAGGAATTGGGGCAGCATCCACCTCATGGGACCCTTGGAAGCAACTGTTAGGGCAAAGTAGTTGCCAAGGCAGTGACCTCATTCAGTTCCTGAAAAAAGTGACCTCACCTCACTTCCTTTGTAGTGGAACTCTCTTAACTTGGGAACCAGGAAGCAAGGCGCCCAGAGCCAGTGCCAGTCCCAGTTGGCACACTTGATTGGATTTACCAAGGACAGAGTCAGTCTTTATTGGTACCAACTGATGTGAGGATGGCCAAATTCCAGGAAAGCTATGAAGACAGGTGTTTCCTGAGAAAGCAGGTAGTTGTTCTGGCAAAGCCACCAAATCTGAGAAAGTACAGGCCATTTCGGGGGAACATGGTATGGCCCACCAGTCAGAGGAAACTCCGGATAATCAAAGACCTACTTCTGGGAAGGAGGTGCTTTGTGGGTGTGGGTGTGAGTTTGTGGTTTTGTCTCATGTTCTGAGAATAGGTAGGGATGGTGGATTGTTTGTTTTTGAGTGGATTGTTTCTAGAAAGTCGTTTGACATGGCGAGGGTTTCTAAAAGTGTATCCCACTGTGTCCGTGGTTGTTGACATTTGAAAAGAGAATGCATCAATGGAAGTGCCCTGTCTAGTAGAAAGCTACCCAGCATTCATCCTGCACAATTGATGAATGGACTGCAGCTTGCCTTATGAATGGACAACACCTACTATCTTCCTAAGCTCCAGTTTTCTTCCTGAATTCTCGCCACTCTCCGGAATAGTCTCATGGTTTGGTGTCCAAGATATGTACCGCCTCCAAGCTTTGTTACATGGCCATGTACTGGATAGCTGAAGGCAATGGGAGCATCTCAGAAAACTCAGATATCAGTGTGACCAGTAAAGTCTCAGTTGAGAAACCCTGCTTTGGGCCTTTTGCTAACCTATTGTTCTGTTGCCCTGAATGTCAGGAATTTCTTTGCCTCAGGCAACCCCTTTGTAAAGCCTGAAGAAAACAGTTTTCAAATGAAAATGAATGGGCATCACCTGTGGCTGTTTGCTTAATTGCTTCAAAAGGGATGTGTCTGAATCAGCCCCTTGGCCCTATGTGAGGCTGGGGCTTAGATTCTCGGCACCTGACGGATCTACAGAAAGATCCCATCTCTGAATCCAAAACCAAAATGGCCATAAGAGCAGTCAATGTGGATGAAGTCTCTTGCCTTCCTCTGTAAGTCCTGACCTCTATCAAGTGAGAATAGATATCATTTGGGTCAAATGAGTTTTTCAAAGCCCTGAAGAGGCTAATGCATAGGTGCTTGGATTTTCTCATGACTCCAATTCACACAAAGAATTTATACTCAACAATCAGTAACAGTCAAAATGGAGAAGCAGAGCAGTATTAAGGGCAGGCCTATTTGATCACTCCTGGTTCAAAGGAAGGGTGTCCAGGCCACCCTGACTTTAGGCAATTGAGGGGTAAGTGAGCTTATTTTGGACACTGTCTTGGGCTGCATCCCTCATGAAAACCTGCAGCAAGAGGTTATGATGAGTGTCTCTATGGCAGAAGATGAGGGTCATGTGGGAGTGTTTTGGTTTCAATTGCGGTCATTTGTGTGGCAGTGGAATAGGCCACTAATGAGATTCGCCCTTCTAAACTGAGATCTAGCTCACTCCTTGGGAAAAATTGCCTGTGAGAGTTCTCCAGATCTTTTATTGAAATGAGCTTCCTCACCATTTAATGGTTCCTGAATGAATTGAAACCCACAGTGCTTCCAACTTCATCCTTGAAAAGTGGCTACATAAATACCATGAAATTTTTGCCATTCCAATGACCAGGTGGCACTGGAGAACCTTTGATGTCCTTTTGCTCATCATGAGTGTACCAGATAGTGCCTTGATTGTCTGGGTTTCATGAAAATGGTGTAGAACAGAAATGCCAGTAACTTGTAGCCTACTGAATAGTGGTGTGTGTGCAGGTGGTGTGCAGGTGTGTGATAAAACATCTCTTGTGGGGCCATGTGGATCTGCCATTACTTCCAAAGGGCTTGAGACTGACATGGTGCATCCAGCAGAACCTTATATGTCTGAAACCTCTCCATGTAAAGGCATCTTTTTATATGGAGATTTTCAGGGCAATGTTCAGAATCAGGTTGCGATGATCAAGGGGGCAATCTATGTGGGATAGAATCCTGGTTGGTGAATTCTCCTGCAGACCCTGACCCACCATACATGACAGAACTCCCTCCAGCACTGGGTCTCAGTTGAACTCATTTTATTTAGTGAAACAAATACCAAACTCCCAGTGCAGCGGCAAGAAACACCATGAAAAGTGGAGGATGACCAAATGGCTTCACAGTCCACACGGGGAGACACTTAGCCTTCAGTGGCCACAGTTTACCTACAAAGAGTGAATTCAGCACTGCCGCCTCATGTCTTTTGGAAAATAAGAAACCATGTTCTCCAGGTTACATAGATGCAGACACAGCTTTGATGCTTTCACTAGAAATGTAGCTAAAGCTCCTGACAAAAACATATATTTCAAGGATCTTCTAGCTTTCAGAGTCTGTGTTGAAATATCAGCTGTTATCCTGATTGCTTTACCCCTAAATGTAATCTGCTTCCTTTCAATTGTAGATTTTAAAATTCTCTCTTTACTCTGTACGTTGGGTATCTTCATTATAATGCGTCTAGGTGTGGATCTCTTATGATTTTGCACATTCGGCGTCCTGTTGGCTTCTAGGACTTGGGAGTCTGTCTCATTCTTCAAGTCTGGGAAGTTTTCTCGTATTATTTCATTAAATACATTGCTCATTCTTTTGGTTTGGACCTCTATACCTTCCTGTATCCCAATGACTCTTAAGTTTGGTCTCTTTATGTTATCCCATATTTCTCGGATGTTCTGTTCATGGTTTCTTAACAGTCTTGCTGAGCTGTCTATGTTCTTTTCAAGTTGAAATACTTTGTCTTCATTGTCTGATGTTCTATCTTCTAAGTGTTCTACTCTGATGGTAGTGTTCTCAATTGAGTTTTTAAGTTGTTTTATTGCTTCCTGCATTTCTAGGATTTCTGTTTGTCATTTTTTACAACTTCTATCTCCCTGTATAATTGATCTTTTGCTTCTTGGATTTGTTTGTGTAATTCATTGTCGAAGTGATCTTTCATTGTCTGATTTTGCTGTCTAATGTCTTCCTTGAGACTCCAGATTATCTGAAGCATGTATATCCTGAGTTTTTTATCTGACATTCCATCTGCTGCAGTTATTACCTCTTCTAAAGTTGTGTTGACCTGCATTGCTTGTGGTCCTTTTTTCTTTGTCTTTTCATACGGCTCGCGTTTCTTTCTGCTTGGTGAAACTGTTGTGATTTTGAAATTTTCCCCCTATATATTTATATTGCTCTTGTATATTTGAAAAGTCTTCCTTGCAGGGGCGGGGGGTGGCTGTTGTGCTCTTCCAATTGGGGTGATCTATCTACCATGCTGATGGGCCGCTGGGCCTGTTCTCCTGATCGGTCGCAGGTCTGCCTACCCTGCAGGCGCGGGAAGCGGCTCTGCTAAGCCCCTCCTCTAATTGGTGTGACGTGTGTACCACACCCATGGACCCCTGGGGTGTTCTGCCAGTCGGTCTCAGGTCTGCCTATCTTAGAGGCGCGGGCGGCGGCTCTGCTCTGCCCCTACTCCAATTGGGGTGACGTGACTACCATGCCGGCGGGTGGGTGGGCCTGTTCTGCCGTCGGTCGCAGGTCTGCCTACCTTACGGGCATGGGCGATGGATCTGCTCTGCCCCTACTCCAAATGGGGTGAAGTGTCTGCCGCGCTGGCAGGCCGCTGGGCCTCTTCTGCTGGTCGGGTGCAGATTTGTCTACCTTGAGGGCGCGGGTGGTGGCTCTGCTCTGCCGCTATTCCAATTGGGGTGTCATGACTACGAAGCCGGCAGGTTGCTGGGCCTGTTCCGGGCACCATGGGCAAAGACTCTGCTCTGCCCCTACTCCTATTGGGGTTATGTGACTACCATGCCGGTGGGCCACTTGGATTGTACTAGGTGTTGGAGAAGGCTCTGCTCTGCAATTACTCCAATTGAGGTGACGTGACTACCATGCCTGCTGGTCGCTAGGCCTGTTCTGGGCACCTGTGGCGGCTCTGCTCTGCCTCTATTCCAATTGGGGTGAAGTGAGTATCATGCAGGTGTGTTGCTGGGCCTGTTCCAGGCATGGGCAGCGGCTCTGCTCTGCCCCTCTGGCTTGATGACAAAGTGAGAGAGACTCGGGTGTTTCTGACTCACTTTCTTTACCAGGAGACCAACTGTTTCTGTCACCGCTGGTATTAATGAAGTTATCTCCTCCGCTGCTTTCTGATGACATCAGATCTCTGCCATGTTGGTATCCCATGCAAAAGGCAGCATTTCGTTCCCTTTGCTGGGTGACCAAAGCAATGGGTGAGTCCTGACTTGCCCTCACAAGCCTCGTCTCAATCCTGTTGCCACTGCCTATGAAGGCTCGGTTGATATATACCTCCACATTATTCAGCAAGACCCGGACCGGGAAGCAGTTTCCACGGGTTCTTGAGCCCTGGGCCAGATCAGTTCAGGGAGGCCAAATTTGGCCGCTCTGGGCTCAGTGTATGTTCTAATAGGAGCAGGCTCCAAGACTCAGTTTCTGCGGGTTCTTTAGCACTGAGACTGAGTAATTTGTCTGCGAAGCAAAGGTGAATGGAATCCTGAAATTACCTGTTCTATAGCTGAATGAGCTGCAATCAGTCGAAAACAGGGATGGTGACGTCAGCTCTCAAGATGGTGGACGCTGGCTTCCTCTGTGGTCTGACCGGTATGGAGAACGGAATTGGACCACATCCATCCCCGTCTCAATCCCAGAATTCAGCACTGAGCACAGTAATTGCATAGCGGGCAGGAGCCCATAGAATCCGCACCACTGTATATTTGCGATGCTATCTCATCTTTTCCCAGTGCGCGCCACACACTCTAGCTGCAGGGCAATTTGCTGAATAAGCAGCATGACCCTCCGTGCGGAAAAATCACTCGCGTTTGAGCCCCCGTAGCTGATGCTCGTGAGATGGATATATGTCCACTAGGTTTTGGAGCACCCCAAATTTGCTGGAAATTCCTAACAAGATAGGTTTTAGCCGTTCTAACTCGTCATTTTCCCGCACAGTGACGCGGTACATGGGGGTAATGCACTCCATTCGCCGCCATCATGTGATCCCCCAAAGTTAGTTTTCAGTACCAGGAAAAAAATATGTATTTCAGGTGGAGGAATATTTCTGAGAATAATCTTGTGAAAAGTTGATTATAAATCCACATACATGAATATGAATGAATTTAGGGAGGGTATAAAAAGAAAAATATACTAAATATTGTGAAAAATCTGGAGAGTGAATATATATATATATATATATATATATATATATATATACACACACAGACACACACACACACACACAGACATTAAAAAGTAGCATTATGTATGTGAATTGAAATTCACCATGAAATATATATCATCCACAGATTCAAAAATATTCATTTTAATGTACATGGATTCATGTTGTTTAACTAAAAAGCTCACCCATATGTTGAATTTTCAGTTCCAACAGCGTTAAGTAGGAGTGATCTCTTCTCACAATTTGTATCTGCCAAGCCAGCCACCTCACCAAATGTACGACTGATACCACGTAGAATTCTGTATGTGCTTATAAAAATACATGTGATGAATAGGCTACAGAGAAAGGGAGACAGTTATTCACATATTTGTTAAGTTTGAAAACACATGGAGAACTATTTCAATTAAAATTCACTAGATTTATAACACCTAGAATTTATCATACGAAAGGCAAGTCCAATTATACACCATGCCTCCTGTGAACCTCTTGTATTTGTATTCTGTTTGGGTTATTATTCTCCATCAAATTAGGATAAGAAGTCAAAGTCTAGTAGGGTATGTGTTAGTGTCAGGGATTCAGTATTTCGAATGGAAAATTGGAAAATGTATCCAATGTGTATGCAAATATGTGCTACACAAAAATCTTCCCACTCTCATTCAGAATAATGCCTTGACATTACCTTCGCCCTACATAAGACACAATTAGAGGAGAACATTTAGAAAATCTGTGAATACATATGTGGAATGGAAAATGCTCAGAAGTTCACAAATTTGGAGTTGGTAGAGGAGTTTCCAAAAGTAAGGGACAGGGTAATCACTCCAAAAACATGAAGTTCTGCCAGCCTAACATCTGAAGAAACTGCCTGTGAGGTTGGGCAATGAAATATATGCTGTTGTCAGAAGCATTAGCTTCATATGTAGTGAGACCATCCAATCTGGTTCTGCATCTATGTGACCTGGATGACATGGTTTCTTATTTTCCAATAAACATGAGCCAGCAGTGCTGAATTTTCTATTTGTAGGTATACTGTGGCCACTGGATTCTAGGTGTCTCCCCGTGTGGACTGTAAATTCATTTGGTCATCCTCCACTTTCGTGGTGTTTCTTGCTGCTGCACTGGGAGTTTGGTATTTGCTTCATTAAATACAAGGGTTCACCTGGGACACAGTGCTGAAGTGAGTTCTGTCAAGTGTGGTGTGTCGAGTTCTGCAGGAGAATGCACCAACCAGGCTTCTATCCCACATAACTTGCCCTATTGACCATAGCATCCTGATTCTGAACATTGCCCTGAAACCTCTCCATATAACAATATGCTTTTACATATAAGGTTCTACTGACTGCAAAATGTCAGTCACAATCCATTTGGAAGCCAATGGCAGATCCACATGCCCCCACCACAGATGTTTTATCACACACCTGCCAACCACTGCTCTAGAACAACTACTCAGCAAGATCCAACTTACTGGAATCTCTGTTCTACACCATTTTCATAAAACCCAGTCAATCAAGGCACTGTCCTGTATACTCATGATCAGCAAGAGGACATCCAAATGTTCTCCAGTGCTACCCGGTCATGGGAATTTCAAAAATTTCATGATATTGATATAGCCAATTTTCAAGGATGAAGTTGGAGGCACTGTGGATTTCAATTCACTCAGAAACCATTAAATGAAAACTCTGGAGAATTCTTACAGGCAAGGCTTCCAAAAGTGGCCAAAAGTCAGATTAAGCCAGGCCCATTGAGGTCTACAATGTATGGTCCATGTGTGTTTTGACTCTCAAATATGGCTGCCAAGTCTTTAAGAATAATATCATGTGTTATCCTGGCTGAGATTCCCTGTGCTCTGTGGAAAGTCAACTAGGGCCTAGATGTCACTTTCCAAGGGCAACTCTCATGCATGGCCATCTAAAATTCCAACACAATTCCTGGCAATAATTCTCTGAGATCAGTAAAAGAACTCAGTCTCTAAGGGGAATCACACCAGAGTGCAAGCCTAGGTGGACCCAGTGATCTCTTCCAACCGCCAGACAAATGTCCACAATTAAAACCAAAACACTCTCACATGGCCCTCATCTTCTTCCATATAGACACTCATTATATCCTCTGGCTGGAGGTTTCCATAAGGGACGCAGCCCACGACAGTGTCCAAAATAAGCTCCTTGCACCGCATTTGCCTAAAGTAAGGGTGGCCTGGACTCTCTTCCTGTGAACCAGGAGTGATCAAATAGGCCTACCTTTAATATTGCTTGGCTTCTCCAACTTGAGGCCTTCTAGCTTTGGGGTTTAGATTCTTTAAGTGAATTGGAGTCATGATAATCAAGCACCTATGGCCTAGCCTCTGCAGGGCTTTGAAGAACTCATTTGACCCAAAGAATCCCTATTCTCACTTGATGGATATCTGGAACCTACCAGAGGAAGGCAAGAGAGTTCATCAACAATATCTGATCTTTTTGCCATTTTGGTTTTGGATGCACGCATGGGATCTATCTTTAGATCCATCAGGTGATGAGAATCTAAGCCACAGCCTCACACAGGGCCAACAGGCTGATTCAGACATATCCCAATCCTAAGCAATTAAGCAAAGAGCCACAGGTGATGCCCATTCATTTCCATTTGAAAACTGTTTTCTTCAGGGTTCACAAAGTGGTGGCTTGAGGCAAAAAACTTCCTGACATTCAACAGAACAATAGTTAAGCAAAAGGACCAAAGCAGGGTTTCTCCACTGAGACGTTCCTGGTCAACAGATATCTGAGATTTCTGAGATGCTAGCCATTTCCTTCAGCTATCCAGTACATAGCCATGTCACAGATCTTGGAGGTGGTACAAATCTTGGACACAAAACCATGATACTATTCTGGAGAGTGGGCTGAATTGAGAGAGAAAACAGGAAATTAGGAAGCTTGTAGGTGTTGCCCATCCATAAGGCAAGCCAGAGTCCACTCATGAATTGGGCAGGATGAATGCTGGGAAGATTTCTACTAGACAGGACACATCCATTGATGCATTGTCTTTTCTAATGTCTACAACAATGGACTCAGTGGGATACACACACATAGAAACACTCACCTTGTCAAAGGACTTAATAGAAATATTCCACACCATACCAAACAAACCGCCTTTCCTACGTATTCTCAGAAAATGATCCACTACCTGCTTTCTCAGGGAAAGCCCCTCTTCAGAGGTTTCCTGGCATTTGGCCATCCTCACATCTGTAGGTACCAAGAAAGACTGACTCTGTTTTTGGTAATTCCAAACATGTGAGACCACTGGGACTAGAACAGGGACTGTCTCTGGGTGCCTGGCTTTCTGGATCCCAAGTTCAGAGAGTTCCCTCACCAAGGAAGTGAGGTGAGATCACTTTCTTCAGGATCTGAATGATGTCACTGCCTTGGCAACCACTTTGTTGCTTCCAAAAGTACCATGAGGTGGAGGCTGCCCCGATTTTCATGTGGCACTTTATCTAGTTAGAATGTTATATCAACCATAAGCACCCGGGAACAGCTTCCACACAGGACTGGTTTGGTCCATGTTCTATACATTAAGAAGAGAGAGAATGATTCAGACACAACCCTTCATCCTGACCAGGATGATTGCCATGGAAGTTGACTTTTGCTTTCTGAGGTACTTCATAGCTGCCTTCATCTTCACCAGGGATTATTTCTGCATGAACATTTGAGTTTCTCAGCAGGTGAAGATCCCCTAGATTCCTGTAGTTTAATACCCACACTGTTCCTGCTCTCCTGCAAAGTTAGTGTATGGTTAGGGTTAATAATATTTTCGATTTGGGTTAGGAATCATTCTGCAGGATGAATAATGGGATTGGGAACCTGTGATATTTATAAGAATATATAGGTGAAATATATGTATAAAAACGGGAATCTACGAAAGATTTGAAGCCCAGAAGGGCATTGGGCCCTTGGTTTGGATACTTAGTGTTGAATAATGTTCTGTACAATTGTCTCAGTTAAATCGAAATACAATGGCATAGGACCCTGTACCTTGGATGATTGAATGTAGAAGAGAACATCCAGTCAAAAAGGGATAGTTGGTAGGATTAGGAAGATAGTCAGTAGGTTTAGGAAGAAGAGTGAGTATATGATTTGGAAAAAAAAGCTTCTTTAGCAATAGGGTTTCGTTTAGAGAGTGAATGTAAATGTCAGCACATGTGAAGAGTAAGCCAAAATGATGAACTGGGGAAAATATGTAGGAAAGCAGGTGTCAATAGAGACATTACTAAATCAGGCAAAGTATAAAGTGAGGGATAGGATTAGACATTTTCAACAGGCTTGAGTTTGAATATATAATCATAGGAAAAAACAAATATGTCGTCATGAATGGGAATGACATTTGAGAGCATTAGGCAACCTGGACATGGATGCTATTAGTTATCAACATTCACTTTCCTTTTAGGCTTTGGTACAATCATAAGTGTGATATTTTATTTTCTTGTTGTTCAGAATATTACTGTGATAAAATGTATATGTAGATCAGGTGACATGAGTATTTCTTTCACCATTTCTGGGAGCAATAATTTGAAGACGCATACATTAGTATTAGGGGCACAAAGAGGTGTAACCTCTGTCTATGAATATAGAGATAATGCATGAATAGACCATACTATGAATAAATAACATAACTGATTCCACTTTAAATAATGGATTGAATTGACATGTGAAAATATATAAGAAATCTTATATTGATATACAATCATTCATTCCAACCAGTTATATATCTAATGGTAATATTAGGATTATGATTTATGATGAATGGTGTTTGAGTTTTGCTTTATAAGTGATGATGTTAAACGAAAGTAATGTGTTTGGAAAGAAGTCTCATGAAAAGACCAGTCAAGAAACATGGAGGAATGCATGTGTTCCGAATCAGGAAGTGATTGATCGTGAAACAAATGCCTATAAATTTTCTAATTTGTGACTGAAATATATATCCTATGATGTGGATAAACTGAAGACATAGTAACGTACAAGTGTTGAATAAAAATGAAAGTCAAAATACACATCATGTCCCCTAGGAATCTACTTGCATTGATTTTAAACTGGCTAAGTAAATGTAGAAATAATAGGGTTTGTATGCACCATTCACTGAATTTAGTTTTCAGTACTAGGAAACAATATGTATTGCAGGTGGATGATTATTATGAGAATAATCTTGTGGAAAGTTGATTGTAAATCCACAGATATGAATATGAATGAATTTAGGGAGTGTATAATAAGACACATATATTTCATATTTTGAAAAATCTGAAGAGTGTGTATATATATAAATATAATATATATATATATATATATATATATATATATATATATATATATATATATATGTATATATATATACAAACACGCACATGCACAGATATTAAAAAGTAGCAATACAGGAGATCCATTATTAAGGCAGGCATGGAGAAATCAAGTCTCTGATCTCTTCAGCTGCACGGGCATAGGAAGTCGTAAACTGTCTAAATGCTGTTTGCTCAGAATCACTAGGCAATGTTGACCTGTTGTGAATCTGGGGCGAACAGTCTGGGCCCCTCAGAACACACACAGAGCCCGGATTGGCTGCATTCAAGCTTAGATTCGTCTGGTTTTTGTGACTCAGCACTAACATTCCCGCTGAAATAACTGGTTGGGCTTTGTGAATTGACAGAGTTAAAAGACAACTGAGCCTTCATAGGCAGTGGCCACAGGATTAAAATGGGGCTTGCGAGAGATAGTCAGGACCCACCCATTGCATTGGTCACCCAGCAAAAGGAACGAACGGTCACCATTTTAATGTGATACCACCATGGCATAGAACTGACATTACAGGCAGAGGAGATAACTTCATTGAAACCAACGCGACAAGTGTGTAATCCCATTGCCATCTCTCTCAACACCACGGGGAAACCTCAAGGGCCCCTCCCAGGTCTCCCAGGAGCACGATAGCCAGACCTAGGGAAACAGGATGGGCTCGGGACTTGCGGCGTGGAATTCCCGGCTACCACTCGCACCAGTGCTGACAATTGAGGTCTCTTACACCACCTACCAGGGGCATGGCTCCCGGAAGACAAGAAAATTCGCTGGCGGTTCTCAGGACAAAGCTCTACAAACTTAGGGTCTGAGGGAGGCAAACAGGGAGAGTGTGCCCAGGCGTTCATTAAAACAGGGCTACCAGGAGCAGAGGCCTGGCTTGTAACCAGTATTGTGGTGAGCGTCAAAGGTGAGCGGGGCCTGGCTTGAGGAAGCACAAGAGAAGGCCCTAGGCACTCAGGATTGGAGACCCGCCGAGTCTGGGAGGAAGAGCTGCTGCACAGTGATTTGTTCCCACTCATTTAGAGGAGAAGCTTGGCCCAGTGCACACAGCTCCAACTACTGGAAGAGAAGTTAATTGAACTCTAGTACTGCATGTATTATTATTATTATATTATTTGTATGTTTTTCTTTTTCTTTCATTTTCATTTTTGTTGTTGTTCTTTAACTTTTTTAATGTTTTTTATTTTTTTAATTTTTTATTTCATTATTATTATTATTATTTTAAATTTTAATTTTCATTTTTTAATTATCATTATTACTTAAAATTTTCTTTCTTTATTTTCTATTTTTTTCTTTTGTCTTTTCATTTCTTTTCAATTTTATTATACCCCCTTCCTTGAATTCTACCTGGCTACTCTCATTCTCTTTAGTGACTTCTTCCCTTCCCTTCTAATATCTTTCCTTCCAAGCATCAAATAAATTTATAAGAGTAAGCAGTAACTCAGTAGTCAAACAGAACAAGAAGTAACATGAGCAGCATAAAAAAGCAAGGAAGAAAAAAAGTACAAACAATGAAGGACAGCCTAAATATTCAAGAGCATCTGGAGTCATCAGAAAAATGGTCATATAAAGAACTCAAGGAATACCTTAGACAGATGTAATGGAACATTAAAGAGGATACGAGACAACAAAAACAAACAGTGAAAGAACGCATTGAAAATGAATTACATAAACAGATAAAATAAGAAATTAAGCATCTTTATCAGGAGATAGAGATTATTAGAAAAATCAAACAATAATTCTAGAAATGAAGGAAATGATAAACCAAATGAAAAACTCAATTGAGAGTATCACTAACAGAGTGGAGCAAGTAGAAGACAGAATGTCAGATAATGAAGACAAAATATATCATCTTGAAAAAACTCTATCCAAGAAAGAAATGCTGTAAAAAATTATGAGAAAACATCCAAGAGATATGGGATAACATTAAAAAAACAAACTTATGAGTCATCCCGAAAGAGGAAGGTACAGAGATTCAAACCAAGGGAATGAGTAACCTGCTGAATGAAATAATTAGAGAAAACTTTCCAAAAATAAAAATGGAAACAGATAAACAAATTGTAGATGCTTACAGGACACTGAGCACACAAAATCACAGTAGACCAATGCCAAGACACATTGTTATGAAGATATCCAATATACAAAACAAAGAGAAAATATTAAAACCTACCAGAGAAAGGAGGCAGATTACAATCAGGGGTAAAACAAAAAGGTTAACAATGTTTTTTTTTTTTTTTTTATCACAGATGCTGGAAGTGAGAAGATCCTGGAATAACATACTTCAAACACTGAAAGACAATGGATGCCAACCAAGAATTATGTATCCAGCAAAATTAAGCTTAATATAAGACAACAAAATAAAAATATTTCATGATAAACAAAAGCTAAAAGAATTTGCAGCCAGAAAACCAGCATTGGAAAGCATCTTGAGCAAAACACTACACGAGGAAGAAATGAAAATCAACAATGTAAACCATCAGTGGGAAGTGCCTCAGTAATGACAGAGGGCGGGAAAAGCTAATCATGGAGAAACAAACTAATTTAAAAAAAAGATATAAGCAAACATGGGTGGCAGTACAAACCATATATTAATAGTAACTCTAAACGTTAATGGCTTAAACTCTCCAATAAAGTGACATAGGCTTGTAACTTGAATTAAAAAAAAACAAATCCAACAATATGTTGCCTCCAGGGGACACATCTGAATGGAAAAGACATACACAAGCTGAAGGTGAAAGATTGGAAAAATTTATACCATGCACACAGTCCTCGTAACCAAGCAGGGGTGGCCATCCTCCTATAGAATAAAATCGACCTCAAGACTAATTTAATCAAAAGGGATAAGGAAGGACATTATATACTGTTAAAAGAAACCATTCACTGACAAGACATAACAATTATCAATATTCACGCAGCAAATAATGGTGCTGCGACGTTCATTAAACAAATTCTCCTCAAGTTCAAGAATCAAATAGACCACAGTACAATAATTATGGGTGACTTCAACTCACGTCTCTCACCATTGGACAGATCCTCCAAACAAAAGTTGAATAAAGAAACTATAGAACTCAATATCACAATCAATACCCTAGACTTAAGTGACATATATAGAATATATCAACCATCATCAAGTGGATATACTTTTTTCTCAGCAGCACATGGATCCTTCTCAAAAATAGACCATATGTTTTGCCATAGGGCAACCCTCAGTAAATATAAAGGGGAGGAGATAATACCATGAATTTTTTGTGATCATAATGGAATGAAACTGGAAACCAATGATAAAAGAAAAAAGAAAAAATCATACATTACATGCAAAATGAACAATATGTTACTGAATGATCAATGGGTTACAGAAGACATAAAGGAGAAAATCAAAAAATTCTTAGAGATAAATGAAAATACAGACACAACATATCAGATTCTATGGGACAAAATGAAAGAAGTATTAAGAGGTAAATTCATCTCCTGGAGGTCATTCCTCAAAAAAAGAAAGAAAAAAAAAACAACAAATAAATGAGCTCACACTTTATCTCAAAGCCCTAGAAAAGGAAGAGCAAAACAACAGCAAATGTAGCAGAAGGCAAGAAATAATTAAAATCAGAGCGAAATTGAAACAAAAGAAACTATTGAAAAAATTAACAAAACTAAAAGTTGGTTCTTCAAAAAGATAAATAAGATCGACAGACCCTTAGCCATGCTAATGAAGAGAAGAAGAGAGAGAACTCAAATTACTAACATACGGGATGAAAAAGGCAATATCACAACAGATGCAACATAAATACAGAAGAAAATTAGAAATTATTTGGAAACCTGTATTCCAATAAAATAAAAAATAGTGAAGACATTGATAAATTTCTTAAGTCATATGATTTGCCCACACTGAGTCATAAGGGAACACACAATTTAAACAGACCAATATCAATGGATGAAGTAGAAGAAGCAATCAAAAGACTACCAACCAAGAAAAGCCCAGGACCGGATGGGTATACAGCAGAGTTTTACAAAACCTTTAAAGAAGAATTAATACCATTACTTTTCAAGTTATTCAGGAAATAGAAAAACTGGGAGCTCTGCCAAATTCGTTCTATGAGGACAACATCACCCTGATTCTGAAACCAGACAAAGACACCTCAAAGAAAGAAAACTACAGACAAATATCTCTGATGAACCTAGATGCAAAAATCCTCATTAAAATTCTGGCGAATTGGATACAAAGGCACATCAAAAAAATTGTGCACCATGATCAACTAGGATTCATCCCTGGGATGCAAGGCTGGTTCAATATATGGAAATTAATAAATGTTATTCACAACATCATTGGACTTAAAGATAAGAACCATATGATCATCTCGATAGACGCAGAAAAAACATTCAACAAAGTAGAGCATTCCTTTATGTTCAAAACATTTTAAAAACTAGGGATAACAGGAACTTACCTCGACATTGTAAAAGCTATCTATGTTAAGCCTCAGGTTAGCATCATTCTGAATGGAGAAAAATTGAAGGCATTCCCTTTAAAATCTGGAACAAGACAGGGATGTCCTCTATCACCACTTCTATTCAATATAGTTCTCGAAAAACTGGCCAGAGCAATTAGAGAGATGAAAGACATTAAAGGCATAAAAATAGGAAAAGAAGAACTTAAATTATCACTATTTGCAGATGACATGATTCTATACATAGAAGACCCAAAAGGGTCTACAGAAAAAACTACTAGAACTAATAAATGAATGCAGCAATGTGGCAGGATAGAAAATCAACATGCATAAATCAAAGGCATTTCTGTATATTAGCGACAAAACTTCTGAAACAAAAATGAGTCAAAACACTGCATTCCCAATTTCCTCAAAATAATTAAATACTTGGGAATCAACCTAACAAAAGAGGTGAAAGATTTATATAATGCAAACTACAGAACTCTAAAAAGAGAAATAGAATAAGATCTTAGAAGATGGAAAAATATACCCCATTCATGGATAGGAAGAACTAACATCATCAATATGGCTATATTACCAAAAGTTCTCTACAGGTTTAATGCAATGCCAATCAAAATCCCAAAGGAATTTTTTGTAGAAATAGATAAAGCAATTATGAAATTCAAATGGAAAAATAAAAGACCCAGAATAGCAAAAGCAATTCTAAGCAGGAAGTGTGAATCAGGCAGTATAGCAATACCAGATTTCAAACTATATTACAGAGCAATTATAATAAAAACAGCATGGTACTTGTACCAAAACAGGCGGGTGGACCAATGGTACAGAATGGAGGACACAGAGACTAATCCAAAAAGCTACAACTATCTTATATTTGATAAAAGAGCTAATGGCCCGCAATGGAGGAAGGATGGCATCTTCATCAAATGGTGTTGGGTAAACTGGAAATCCATATGCAACAAAATGAAACTGAATCACCTCCTCTCGCCCTGCACAAAAGTTAACTCAAAGTGGATCAAGGAGCTAGATTCAAATCAGAGTCTCTGCGTCTGATAGAAGAAAAAGTTGGCTCAGATCTACATATTGTGTGGTCAGGCTCCAAATTCCTTAATAGGACACCCATAGAACAAGAGTTAATAACAAGAATCAAGAAATGGGACTTACTTAAACTGAATTTTTTTTTCTCAGAAAGAGAAACAATAAGAGAGGTAAATATGGAGCCTACATCATGGGAACAAATTTTTAGTCCTCACCCTTCACAAATATTTAGCCCTAATATCTAGAGTATACAAAGTATACAAAGAACTCAGAAAATTAGACAATAATATAACCAATAACCCAATGGGCCAAGGACCTGAACAGAAACTTCTCAGAGGAGGACATAGAATCAATTAACAAGTACATGAAAAAATGCTATCCATTTCTAGCAGTAAGAGAAATGCAAATATAAACCACCCTAAAATACCATCTCAATCCAGTGAGATTGGCAGCCATAATGAAGTCAAACAACAACAAGTGCTGGCGAGGATGTGAGGAAAAGGGTACTCTTGTACATTGCTCGTGGGACTGAAACTGGTGCAGCCAATTTGGAAAGGAGTATGGAGACTCCTGTGAAAGCTTGGAATGGAAGCACCATTTGACCCAGCTATTGCCCTTCTTGGACTATTCCCTGAAGACCTTAAAAGAGCGTACTACAGTGATACTGCCACATCGATTTTCATAGCAGCACAATTCACAATTGCTACACTGTGGAACCAACCCAGATGCCCTTCAATAGATGAATGGATAAAAAAAAATGTGACCTTTGTATACTCTGGAGGATTACGCAGCACTAAAATATGACAAAATCATGGAATTTGCAGGGAAATGCATGGCAATAGAGAAGATTATGCTTAGTGAAGCTAGCCAATCCCTAAAAAACAAATACCAAATATCTTCTTTGATATAATGAGAGCAACTAAGAACAGAGCAGGGAGGAAGAGCATGAAGAAAAGATTAACATTAAGCAGAAACATGAGGTGGGAGGGAAAGGGAGAGAAGAGGGAAATTGCATGGTAATGGAGAGAGACCCTTATTGTTACACAAAATTACATATAAGAGGTTGTGGGAAAATAAACAACGAGAGAAATGAATTAGAGTAGGTATGGTAGAGAGAAAAGATGGGAAGAGAAGGGAGGGGGTATAGTAGAGTATAGGAAAGGTAGCAGAATACAACATTAACTCATAGGGCATTATGTAAAAATATGGATGTGTAACTGATGTGATTCTGCAATCTGTATTTGGAGTAAAAATGGGAGTTCATAACCCACTTGAATCTAATGTATGAAATATGATATGTCAAGAGCTTTGTAATGTTTTGAGCAACCAATAAAAAAAGTAGTGATATATATGCCAATAGAAATTTATCATGAAATATATATAATCAACAGATTGAAAAATATTAATTTTACTGAACATGAAATTATGAATAATGTTATTCAACTAGGAAGCTCACCCATAGGTTGAATTTTCAGTTCCAAAAGCGTTTAGGAGGAGTGATCTCTTCTCTCAATTTGCATCTGCCAATTCAGCCACCTCACAAGTGTATACGAGTGATATCAGGTAGGATTCTATATGTGCATATAAAAATACATGTGCTGAATAGGCTACAGAGAAAGGGAGACAGGGATTCATATATTTGTTAATTTTAAAAACACATGTAGAACTATTTCAACAAAAAATTGACTAGATTTATAACTCCTACAAAATATAATGCAAAAGGCAATTCCAACTATACACCATGCCTCCTCTGAACTGCTTGTATTTTTATTCTTTTTGGGTTATTTTTCACCATCATATTAGGATCATAATTCAGAGTCTAGTAGGGTATGGGTTAGTGTCAGGGATTCAGTATTTCAAAATAAAAATTGAAAAATGAATCCAGTGTGTGTGTAAATATGTGCTACACAAAAATCTTCCCACTCACATCCAGAACAATGCCTTGACATTACCTTCACCCAAGTAAGACACAATTATAGTAGAAAAGTGTGAAAATCTATGAATACATATATTTAATGGAATATGCTCGGGAGTTCACAACCTTGGAGGTGGTAGAGGCGTTTCCATAAGTAAAGGACAGGGTAAACACTCCACAAACAAAGAGCTCTGCTGGCCTAAGACTTCTTGGAATACGGCTTCTGAGGTTGGGCACTTGAAATATATGTTGTTGTCATGAGCTTTGGCTTCCTTTGTCGTGAGACCATAAAAGCTGGGTCTGCATCTATGTGACCTGGAAGACATGATTTCTTATATTTCAATGAACATGAGGCAGCAGTGCTCAATTTTCTCTTTGTAGGTAAACTGTGTCCACTGGAGGCTAAGTGTCTCCCGGTGGGCACAGTGAAGACATTTGATCATCCTCCAATTTTCGTGGTGTTTCTTGCTGCTACACTGGGAATTTGGTACTTGCTTCACACAATATAAGAAGTTCATCTGGGATACAGTGCTGGAGGGTGTTCTGTCATGTGGGGTGGGTTAGCGTCTGCAGGAGAATGTACCAACCAGGCTTCTATCCCACATAGCTTGTCCCAATAACCATAGCAACCTGATTATGAACATTGCCCTGAAACCTCTCCATATAACAAGATGCCTTTACATACAAGGGAATGGGGGCTGCGCCATATCAGTCACAAGCCATTTGTAAGCCGATAGCCAATCCACATGGCCCCACCATGATGTTTCATCACACACCTGCCCACCACTGCTCTAGGCCCACTACTCAGCAGGCTCCAAATTCCTGGCATCTCGTATTCTACACCATTTTCATGAAACCCAGTCAAACAAGGCACTTTCTGGTATACACATGATCAGCAACAGGACATCCAACGTTTCTGCAGTGCCACCTGGTCATGGGAATTTCCAAAATTTTATGGTATTTATCTAGCAAGTTTTCAAGGATGAAGTTAGAGGCACTGTGGGTTTCAATTCATTCAGGAACCGTTAAGTGTTGAGAAAGCTCATTTCAATGAATGCTCTGGAGAACTCTAAAGTCAAGGCTTCTCAAAGAGTTGCCAACAGGTCACATGAAGCCAGGCCAATTGACGTCTACAATGTGAGGTCCATGTGTGTTTTGACTCTCAACTATGGCTACCAAGTCTTTCAGAATAAAATCATGTGATATTCTGGCTGAGATTCCCAGGCCTCTGTGGAAAGCCACCCTGGGCCTAGATCTCAGTTTCCAAGAGTTAGTCTCATGCGTGGCCTCCTAAAATCCCAACACAATTCATGGCAATACTTCTCTGAGGTCAGTTCCAGAACTCAGTCTCTAAGGGTAAATCATACCAGAGTTCAAGCCCAGGTGGACCCAGTCATCCCTTTCAACTGCCACAAAAATGACCAAAATTAAAATGAAATCACTCCCACAGGGCCATAATCTTCTTCCTTTTAGACACTCATCATAACCTCTAGCTGGAGGTTTCAATGAGCACAAGGTAGTGTCCAAAATAAGCTCACTTGCCCCTCATTTGCCTAAAAACATGGTGGCCTGAACACTATTCCTGTGAAACAGGAGTGATCAAATATTGCTGCTGTTAAAGTGTTCCACTTCTCCAATTTGAGGCCTACTGGCTGAAGCCTATAAATTCTTGATGTGATTTGGAGTCATGAGAAAATCCAAGCACATATGGGCTAGCCTCTGCAGGGATTTCAAAGACTCATTTGACCCAAAGGATCCCTATTCTCACTTGATGGAGGTCAGGAACATAAAACAAGAAGGCAAAAATATTCATCCACAATGACTTCTCTTTTTGTCATTTTGGTTTTGAAATCACATGGGATCTTTCTTTAGATCCATCAGGTGCTGAGAATCTAAGCCACAACCTCATTCAAGGACAAGAGGCTGAATCAGACACATTCCATTCCAAAGCAATTAAGCAAAGAGCCACAGGTGATGTCCATTCATTTCCATATGAAAACAGTCTTCTTAAGGCTACACAACAGGGTGGCCTGATGCAAAGACTTTCCTGACATTCAGGGTAATAGAAACAGAAGTAAGCAAATGGCCCAAAGAAGGGTTTCTCCACTGAGACTTTACTGGTCACACTGATATCTGATTTTTCTGAGATGCTCCCATTCCCTTAAGCTATCCAGTACATGGCCATGTCACAGAGCCTTGTGGTGTTACATATCTGGGACTCAAAACCATGAGCCTATTCTGGAGAGTGGCTGGAAAACACGAAGAAAACAGGAACTTAAGAAGATAGTAGATATTGCCCATCCATAAGGCAAGCTGCAGTCCATTCATCAATTGGGCAGTAAGAATGCGGGGAAGCTTTCAACTAGAGACAACACATCCATTGATGCATTGTCTTTTCTAATGTCTACAACAACGGATACAGTGGAATACACAGACATAGAAACACTCACCATGTCAAACGACTTACTAGAAATAGTCCACTCCAAACCAAACAAACCACCTTTCCTAGCTATTCTCAGAACATCAGAAAAAAACACAAACTCACACCTACAATGGCAAAGGCAATTCTTTCCCCCAAGTAGGTCTGTGATTATCTGGAGTGTCTTCTGACTGGTGGGCCATATTATGTTCCCCAAAAATGTCCTGTCCTGTTTCAGTTCTGGTCTCCTTGGCCAATTCTGTGAAATTGTCAGGAGCCAGTGGTTCGCCACTACCTACTTTCTCAGGAAAGGCCCCTCTTCAGACCTCTGCTGGAATTTGGCCATCCTCACATCAGTAGGTACCAAGAAAGACTGACTATGTCTTTGGGAAAAGCAAACAAGTTAGCCCACTGGGACTCAGAGTGAGACTGACTCTGGGTGCCTGACTTCCTGGATCCCAAGTTCAGAGAATTACATCACCAAGGAAGTGAAGTGAGGTCACTTCTTTCAGGAACTGAATATGCTCACTGCCTCGGTAACCACTTTGTCCTAACAGTTGCTTCCAAGGTTCCCATGAGATGGAGGCTGCCCCAACATCCTGTGACACATTCAGAAGTTAGAATGGTATATCAACCATAGGCACCCGGGAACAGCTCTCCACACAGGCCTGGATTGGTCCATCTTCTCTACTTTAAGAAGACAGAGGCTGATTCAGACACATCAATTCACCCTGACCAGGTTGTTTGCCATGAAAGATGACTATTGCTCTCTCAGGTCCTACATAGCTGCCTACATATTCTCCAAGGATCATTTCTCCATGGATCTTTTAGGTTCTCAGCAGGTGGAAGATCATCTACAATCCTATATTGTAAGACCCACTCTGTCCCTGCTCTTCTGTACGTTATATTGAAGGAACAGTATATAGTTAAGGTTAATAATAGGTTTGATTTTTGTTACGAATCATTCTGCGGGATGAATAATGGCATTGGCAACCTGTGATATTTATAAGAGTATATATGTGAAATATAACTATGAAAGCAGAAATCTAGGTAATATTTGAAGTCCAGAAGGGCACTGGGGACTTGAGTGGGATACTTAGCTTTGAGTTATGTGCTGCACAGATGTCTCAAATAAATCAATATACACTGGCATCGGACCTTGTACTTTGGATGATTGAATGTTGAAAAGAACATCCAGTCAAAAAGCGATAGTCGGTAGGATTAGGAAGGTAGTCTGTAGGTTTAGAAAGAAGAGTGAGTATAGGATTTGGACCAAAAGTTCTTTAGCAATAGGGTTTCGGGTAGAGAGTGTATGTAAATGTCAGTACATGTGAAGAGTCAGTCACAATGATGAACTGGGGAAATCATGTAGGAAAGCAGATATCAATAGAGACATTAGGAAATCAAGCAAAGTATAAATTGTGTGATAGGGTTAGACATTTTCAACAGGTTTGAGGTTGAATAAATAATCTTAGGAAGAAACAAATATGTAGTCACCAATAGGATTGATATTTGAGAGCATTAGGCAACCTGGACATGGATGTTTTTAGTAATCCATGCTCACTTTCTATTTAGGCTTTGGTACAATTGTAAGTGTGACCTTTGCTTTTGGTGTCCAGAATATTTCTGTGATAAAATGTGTATGTAGATCAGGTGACATGAGTATTTCTTCCACCATTTCTTGGAGCAATATTTTGAAGACTTATAAATTAGTATGGTCGTACAAAGATGTGTATCCTGTTTCTATGAATATACACATAATGCATGAATAGACCATACTGTGAATAAATAATATAACTGGATCCACTTTAAATAATGGATTGAATAGATATCTGAAAATATATAAGAAATGTTATATTGATATACAATCATTCATTCCAACCAGTTATATATCTAATGATCATCTTAGGGTTATGGTTTATCATGAAGGGTTTGTGAGTTTTGTTTCAAAATTGATTATGGAAATCGAAAAAAATGTATTTGGAAAAAAAGTCTCATGAATAGACCACTGAAGAAACGTAGAGAAATTCATGTGTTCTGGAGCAGGAAGTGATTGAAAGTGAAACAAATGCCTATAAATTTGTTAACTAGTGAATAAAATATATATTCTATGATGTACATAAACTGAAGGAATAGTAATGTACCAGTGTGGAATAAAAATTAACGTCAAAATACACATCATGTTCCATAGTAACCTACATGCATTGATGTTAAACTGGGTCAGTTAATGTAGACATATTAGGATTTGTATGCACCGTTCACTGAAGTTAGTTTTCAGTACTAGGAAACAAATATGTATTTCGGGTGGATGAATATTTCTAAGAATAATCTTGTGAAAAGTTGAATATTAATCCACATACATGAACATGAATGAATTTAGGGATTGTATATAAGACACATATATTTCATATTTTTAAAAATCTGGAGAATATATATATATATATATATATATATATATATACACACACACACACACACACACACACACACACACGAACAGAGACATTAATAAGTAGCAATATATATGCCAATCGAAATTCATCATGAAATATATATCATAAAGATGCAAAAACATTCAAATACTGAACATGGGTTTATGTATAATGTTGTTCTACTGGGAAGCTCACCCATAGGTTGAATTATCAGTTCCAATAGGGTTTAGGAGGAGTGGTCACTTCTCACACTTTGTATCTGCTAAGTCATGTAACTCACAAGAATGTACGTGTGATATCACGCAGGATTCTATTTGTGCATATAAAAATACATGTGCTGAATAGGCTCCAGAGAATGGGAGACAGTAATTCACATATTTGTTAACTTTGAAAACACATGGAGAACTATTTCAATTAAAAATTGACTAAATTTATAACACCTACCCTTTATCATGCAAATGGCAAGTCGAACTCTGAACTGCATGTACTTATGTACTGTTTGGGTTATTTTTCTCCATCATATTAGGATTAGTAGTCAGAGTCTAGTAGAATATGGGTTAGTGTCAGGGATTCAGAATTTCGAATGGAAAATAGGAAAATTAATCGAATGTGTATGCAAATATGTGCTACAACAAATCTTCCCAGTCTCATCCAGAACCATGCCTTGACATTACCTTCGCCCCAAGTAAGACACAATTAGAGGGGAAGAGTTACAAAATCTGTGATTACATTTTTGGAATGGAAAATGCTCAAGAGTGCACAAACTTGGAGGTGGAATAGGAGTTTCCAAAAATAAGGACAGGGTACACACTCCACAAACATGGAGCTCTGCTTGCCTAAAACTTTTTGAGAAACTGCCACTGAGGTTGGGCACTGAAATATAGGTTGTTGTCACGAGTTAAGCTTCCTTTGTAGTGAGACCCTCAAAGCTGGGTCTGCATCTATGTGACCAGGAGGACAAAGTTTCTTATTTTACAATGAACACGAGGCAGCAGTGCTGAATTCTCTCTTTGTAGGTAAACTGTGGCCACTGGGGCTTAGTGTCTCCAAGTGTGGACTGTGAAGCCATATGGTCATCCTCCATTTCGTGGTGTTTCTTCCTGCTGCACTGGGAGTTTGGTATTTGCTTCACGAAATACAAGGAGTTCAACTGCGACAAAGTGCAAGAGGGAGTTCTGTCACGTGTGGTAGATCAGGGTCTGCAGGATGATACAAGAACCAGGCTTCTATCCCACATAGCTTGACCCCTTGACCATAGCAACCTGATTCTGAACAATATCCTGAAATCGCTCCATATAACAAGTTGCCTTTACACAGAAGGTTCTGCTGGCTGTGCCATGTCAGTCACAAGCCATTTGGAAGCCAATGGCAGATCCACATGGCCCCACCACAGATGTTTTATCACATACCTGCCCAAAACTGCTCTAGGCCCACTACTCAACAGAGTCCAACTTACTGACATCTCTGTTCTACACCATTTACATGAAACCCAGTAAAACAAGACACTGAAATATTCATGACCAGCAACAGGTCATCCAAAGGTTCTCCAGTGCCACCTGGTGATGGGAATTTCAAAAATTTCATGGCATTTATCTAGCCATTTTTCAAGGATGAAGTTGGAGGCACTGTGAGTTTCAATTCATTCAGGAACCATTAAATGGTTAGGAAGCTCATTTCAATGAAAGCTCTTGAGAACACTCACAGGTAAGGCTTCCCAAAGAATGGTGAAAAGATCACATGATGTTTAGCTCATTTAGCTCTACAATGTGAGGTCCATATGAGTTTTGACTCTCAACGATGGGTGCCAAGTCTTTCAGAATAAAATCATGTGGTATCCTGGCTGAGAGGCCCAGTGCTCTGTGGAAAGCCACCCTGGGCCTAGAACTCAGTTTCCAAGGGCGACACTCATGCCTGGCTTCCTAAAATCTCAACACTATTCATGGCAATACTTCTCTGAGTTCAGTTGCAGAACTCAGTCTCTAAGGAAATCACACCAGAGTTCAAGCACATGTGGACCAAGTCATCTCTTCTAACCGCCACCCAAATGACCACAATTTAAACCAAAACACTCCAACGTGGCGCTCATTTTCTTCCATATAGACACACATAATAACCTGTGGCTAGAGTTTTCCATGAGGGGCACAGCTCAAGTCCGTGTCCAAAATAAGCTCTCTTGCACCTAAATTGCCTAATTCAGGGTGGCATGGACAGCCTTCTTGTGAACCAGGAGAGATCAAATAGGCCTCCCATTAATACTGCTCCACTTCTTCAATTTGAGGTTAACTGACTGTCGGGTTTGGATTCTTTATGTAAATTGGAGTCTTGAGAAAACCCAAGCAACCATGGGCTAGCCTCTGCAGGGCTTTGAAGATCTCATTTGACCCAAAGGATCCCTATTCTGACTTGATGGAGTTCAGGAAAGTTACAGAGGAAGGCGAGAGACTTCATCCACAAGGACTGCTCTGTGGCCATTTTGGTCTTGGATGTACACATGGGATCTTTCTTTATATCCATCAGAAGGTGAGAATCTAAGCCACAGCCTCACACAGGGCAAATAGGCTGATTCAGACACATCCTCTCCAAAGCAATTAAGCAAAGAACCACAGGTAATACCCATTCATTTCCATTTGAAAACTGTTTTCTTCAGGCTTCACAAAGTGGTGGCCTGAGGAAAAGACCTTCCTGACATTCAGGGCAACAGAAGATTAGGTAATCAAAAGGCCCCAAGCAGGGTTTCTCCACTGAGACTTTACTGGTAACACTGATATCTGAGTTTTCTGAGATGCTCGCCATTCCCTTTAGCTATCTAGTACATGGTCATTTCAAAGAGCTTCGTGGTTGTACATATCTTAAACACAAAACCATGAGCCTATTCTGGAGAGTGGCCAGAATTCAGGAAGAAAACAGGATCTTAGAAAGATAGTAAGTGTTGCCCATCAATAAGGCAATCTGCAGTCCATTAATAAATTGGGAAGGATGAATGCTGGGAAGCTTTCTGGCTGACAGGACATATTCATTGATGCATTCTCTCTTCTAATGTCTACAACCACGGGCACAGTGGGATACACTGACATAGAAACACTCGCATTGTCAAACGACTTACTAGAAACCGTTCACTCCAAAAAAAAAAAAACAAACCTTCTTTCATACCTATTCTCAGAACATGAGACAAAACCACAAACTCACTCCCACATCACAAAGGCACCTCCTTCCCCCATGTAGGTCTGTGACTATCCGGAGAGTCCTCTGACTGGTGGGCCATACTATGTTCCAGGAAATGGCCTGTTCTTTCTCAAATCTGGTCTTTTTGGCCAACTCTGTGAAGTTTTTAGGATCCAGTTGTGAGCCAATGCCTGCTTTCTCAGGAAAGCCCCCTCTTCATAGCTTTTCTTGCATTTGGCCATCCTCACATCAGTAGGTCCCAAGAAAGACTGAGTCTGTCCTTGGTAAATCAAAATAAGTTTGACAACTGGGACTGGGACTGGGACTGGCTCTGGGTGCCAGGCTACCTGGTTTCCAAGTTCAGAGAGTTACATCACCATAGAAGTTAGGTGAGGTCACTTTCTTCAGGAACTGAATGAGGTCACTGCCTTGACAACAACTTTGTCCTAACAGTTGCTTCCAAGGTTCCCATGAGAAGGAGGCTGCCCCTACTTTCTGTGACACTTTCACAAGTTAGAATGGTATGTCACCCATTGGCACGCAGGAGCAGCTCTCAACACATCCCTGCTTTGGTCCATCTTCTCTACATTAAGAAGAGAGTGGCTGATTCAGACACATCCCTTCATCATGAGCAGGTTGTTTGCCATGGAAGACTTTTGCTCTCTCAGGTCCTTCATAGTTGACTACATCTTCTCCAGGGATCATTTCTTCAAGGACCTTTGAGGTTCTCAGCAGGTGGAAGATCCTCTATATTCCTGTATTTTAAGACCAACTCTGTCCCCGCTCTTCTGTAAAATTAGATTGAGAGAACAGTGTATGGTTAGGGTTAATAACAGGTTCAATATGGGTGACAAAAGAAACTACATGGTTGAGCAAACAGGGTCCTACAGTTAACAATAATATGAGAATTATTAATGGACCAGCCTGGGTGGATAAAAGTGTAGTTAACTAGGTGGACTATGTGAACCAAGACTCAAACCTCCCTTTGGGGGCCTCTGTCTTTCTTTGACACTCTTCAAGTAATTTTCTTAATTTACTCATAGATTCTTTTACAACTCCAGTATTGTCGGCATAAAAAACATCATTCTTTCCTCAATGCAAGCAAAAAGGCACCCTTCTCTCATGAAGAGGAGGTCCAACACTCGCCTGCTCTGTAAACAACTTCAGAGAGAGAGAGGTTAAAATTCCTGTAAAGCTGTGATGTCGGTTTTTAATGTCTTTAAGCTTTGGTCTATTTCTGCTTCTAATTGTGTCTTTGTTGTGTCTCATGGACTAGGGCAGTTGTTCCTGTGCCCACCCCTTCAGCAACTATTATTCCTAATAGGATGGCTAAAGTGAGGAATACAGGTTCCCGGTGGAACCGGGTTGTATGCCCCCCCTATTTGATCTTTAAATGAACCTGCGTCCTGATAGAGCACTCTGGAAAACATCTGCATCATTACATAATTAATCGCAACTATTGACCACTTTATGAAAACATAAATAATGTTAAAGTGTATAGAATTATACTGTTGTAGAGACGGACAAGGAAAGGCACCTAAGATAGCACCAAAGACAGGAAAGGAGTTTTATTTGTTTGCATCCGTATTGAGAGGGCATTGCTTCTGTTGTAATCAATTAATCCCCTGAACCCCAAGTTTTGGTAGTTTTAGTATTTGTACCCAACATGTAAGGGAAGGGGCTCAGAAGTTCACAGTCTGCAGAAATTCACACAAATCAGTTTTTGTTTCTGTTTTTTTTCCTCTGTTCTGTGCACGTTAACTTTTCAATTACACCTTGGAATGGGAGAGCTTTTTTGTCTCTTTTTTTTCCTCCTTGCCAGCTGTCACCATGGAGCCCAGTTGGTAACTTTTTTATCTTAGAAATGTAGCAATCTCTCTGAAGCCCCAGCTCAAGGCCAGAGTCCTTGTTCACATATTTTGTGAAAAACTGGTAAGGCGATGTCTAGCTTAGGGGTGGTGATTTTTCCAGCCAGTGGCCAAGTAGAACAGGGCAACATGAAGAGTGGAAGTTTATCTCCATTGAACTTTTTCAGAGGGACTCTTTTGCTGAAAGCCCTAAAGTAAGCCTTGGTAAAGTCTTCTGGAGAAGGTCATTTAAGACATTTCTGTGGACCTGGTACAGAGGGGGATGACAGGGAAGGCGATGCTGAGAGCAGCTCCGTGGATCTGAGAATGAGGAAGGAGAGATGCCAAAGAATAATGGGAAAGGGGTTTGGAATTTTCCTAGAACAAAAACTTGAGCAGTAGAACAGGTAGAGCAGAGGGGAAGACGGGAGTGAGTATTCCAAAAAGCCTGTGAGGGACTTTAAATTCTTAGAAACCTGTTTTCAGTGATGACAAATCAACTTTAAAGGTCATTTTCATTACATCTTGGATAGGGGTCTGAGGGCTCTTCTCAGCTGGTTTGAGCTTTGGCTAAGCTTGCTAGAGGACTTGGTGGGACCTAGTGCAGAGACTGACAGGAAAAGAGAGGAGTGGGTGGAGGGGTACCTCGGTACCTGCTTCCTCAGCAAGGGGGCAATGTTCTGAGATCCAGCGGAGGTTTGGGTTTTTGATCTAGTAATTGGAGGGGAGAAATCAGGTTGCTGAGGTGGGAGTGAAAGCAGAGAGTCTAGAGCAGAAGGCTGAGGGTGAGGAAATATTGGGGAAGCATAGTACAGGATGTGAGCGAAGGAGGAAAAAGGATTCCACATAGGGGAATTTCCCCCTTTTGAGCACTTGCCGAAGTTAAAAATGTCATGCAGAATTTGAGGATCTAGAGAACCCTCTGGGGGCCATAGTTTTTGGTTGTCTAATTGGTAATATGGCCAATGCTGTGTACTGAATTTGATGAGGAGTTTGGGTTCCACCAGGCAGCCCCTTTATGCTCACATCCCCATGACTTACACAAGAAGTCGGCTTTTCCCCCACACAGCCATGGCTGTTTGTCGCTTTGATAGTCTGCCAGGCATACATAGTAATATAGGCTAGCCAACCTGCATCTGGCTCGCGTGTCCCTGCATCCATATTGTTTGTTTCAATTATCTATGGTACGGAAGGGATTTAATGGAATTTTAGTGAGATCCTCTTCATCAGGCATGTCTCAATAGGAAAGACCTGTACCGAGCTGAAAAATGTCTGCGTGGAGAGATAATCACCAGGTCCCTAAGGGGGCCGTTAAGGTCTCTTTAATAGTTCTATTTATTTTTTCTACCTGTCCTGAGTTCTGGGGTATATAAGCATAATGTAACTTCCAATTAATCCACAGGGTCCTGGTTAACACCTGACTTACCTGGGCCATGAAAACCAGTCCATTATCAGTCCATTAGGCAGATCGTATCTTGGAAAAATATCTTTCAGGATCTTCTTGAAAACCATTTGCGCCGTTTTTTTTTTTTTTTTTTTTTTTTTTTTTTTTTTTTTTTTTTTTTGTGTGTGTGTGTGTAAGGCTTCAATCCATCCTGAAAATGTATCTACAAAGACTAGGAGATATTTAAATCCATACCTTGCTGGCTTAATTTTAGTAATGTCCACTTCCCAGAATTGTCCTGGTCTGGTTCCTCATAGGTGCTTTCCTCTAGGAAACTTGGAAGGGTAAGCATTACCCAATTGACGGACCCGAAAGGCTTTTGTTACCCGTTCAGTTATTTCCTTTCACTGTGAGTTGGTTAGTGGAAAACTCTGTTCTTAATCTTACAGTAATGCCTGCAGTTTCTTTGAACCAAGGTGAGTGAGTTGATGTACATTTTTAACGTAGTGTAGGGCTTGCTCTAATTGCAGGCTGAGCTCAGTGAAGTTGAGGCGTTCAGTGTCAGTGTCCTTAGATGTTATCAAAAACTTCCTGGTCCTCAGGGTTTCATTGGAATTGGGCATCTTCCTTTAACAGCGGGTATAATGGAGCAGCTAAGGACGCAAACCCAGGCATCCATAACCTGCAAAAGCCAGCAGTCCCAAGAAATTCTCTGAGTTGTCTGCTGTAAGATGGGGGTGGTATCTACATAATGGTTTGTTTTCTGGGCTCAGTGAGCCATCGTTTACTGCCCCTAAGGGAATAGCCCAGGAAGATTACTTCATGCTAGCAAATTTGGGCCTTTTTGGTCGAAACTCTATACCCGAGTTGAGCAAGCTCATATAATAGTGCTTGGGTCCCAGACTCACAGTTTTCCTTGGTGTTGGCTGCCAGTAGCAGGACATCCACGTATTGAAGCTGGGTAAATTCAGGGTGCGTAGTTCTGAAGTTGTTGAGATCTCTGTGGAGGGCTTCATCAAAGAGAGTGGGGGAGTTTTTGAACCCCTGTGGGAGTCTAGTCCAAGTTAGTTGACCAGACGTTTTGGTTTCTGGGTCTACCCACCCGAAAGCAAACAGCAACTGACTATCTTTATGCAGAGGCAAGCAAAAGAAAGCATCTTTTAAGTTCAGAACAGTATATAATTTCCCCTCAGGGTTCAGAGTGCTAAGCAGATTGTACCGATTAGGTACCGTGGGGTGAATGTCCTGCCCTCTTTTGTTGATCTCTCTTAGCTCTTTAATGGGGCGATAGTTCCCGGTCCCTGGCTTTTTTTTTCTAGTAGCAGGGGAGTGTTCCAGGCCAATTGACAGGGCCTTAGGACCCCTAATGCCAGATATTTCTGAATATGGGGCCTTATCCCACCTTTAGTTTTTTTGCTTAGAGGATATTATTTGACATTGACTGGGGAGACTGAGGTTTTTAACTCCACTGTTATTGGAGATTGTTTCACGGCCAGGCCTAACCCAGCAGTTTTTGCCCAGGCATCTGGGTAATCTGTTATCCATTTTTGGGGTAGCTTGCCTGTTTGATCAGACTTGGGGCATGTGAATGGTGGATGTTCATCTTCTACTAATATAGTTAAAGCCGTGACTATAGGAGTTTTTCCTGAAGTATTTAGAAATTTCATTTGGGGGCCTTCATGGTTAAAAGTTATTTTGGCCCAGAGCTTGATGAGCAGATCTCTGCCCATCAATGGGTCCAGGCATTCTGGGATTCCTAGGAAGGAGTGATGGATTTTTCCTTTCCCCAGGTCCATGGTCCTCTTAGTTGTCTAAGCCTGATATTTACTGTCATCATCCCTTTGAACTAGAGACCTTTTATTTGATAGAGGGCCCAATGGGGCCTTAAGGGCTGAGTATACTGCTCCTGTATTCACTTCAAAGTTTACTGGAGTCCCCTCCACTTCAAAAGTTACCCTGAGCTAGGGGATGGGTTCTGAGCCCTGACTTTCTTAGTCATCCTCCAGAGTCAGAATGGCCAGCTGGCGTGGCTGTCTCTTTATAGGGAACTCTATGGCCCAGTATCCTTTTTCTTTATAGTAGGCACACTGATCTGAGGCCAGGGGTGGCCTCTGGCATGGGCCCTTCCTGTCACCCTATGTCTTAATTTCTGGCCTCTTTCTTGTTGTGATCAGGACCTTAGTCAATGCCTTAGTCTGTCTTTTGGTTCTCTCATCCTCCCTTTGCTCCCTTTCTTTCTCCCTGTTTCTCTCTTATAGTATACTTTCTTGGCTTCTTTGACAAAAATCTCTCTTTTAAGTTTTTTTTTTTAATATCCATGGCAGCTTGCTCAATTAAGGCCATCGTGACAGATGCCTTTTAATCTGCTGCCTGAGGATCGAAAGGAGTATATCTCTTATATGCCTCCATGATTCTCTCTAGAAACATAAATGGAGATTCATCAGGCCTTTGAATAATTTCTCTTACCATGGCCAAATTAGTTGGTCACCCAGCGGCCACTTGGAGACCCGCTGTTAGAGCCTGGCAATAATTGAACAGATGCTCCCTATCTTCAAAGGTGTTGGGGTCCCAGTTGGGTGGGTTTAAGGAGAAGCCAGCTTTGATTATGTTGGGAAGTTGTGTTGGTCGCCCATCAGGTCTGAGGATATTTTTTTCTACATTCCAGGAGATTTTTCTCTCATTGCTCTGTCATGAAGAGAGTCGCTAGGTGGTGTTGGCAGTCACCTCAAGTAGGCAGGTGTGAAATCGTAGGTGAGTTCTCTGAGTTCTTTTAGCCAGGCCAGCTTCCTCCAGGGAAGGAGGGGCTGTGTGTGCCGCGGGACAGTCATCTGGATGACGCTGGGCCAGCCTAGCTTCCTCGAATGGTGGAGAGGCTGAGTCAGCAGAAGGGGAATCACTTAGAGGGTGTTAGGGGTTGGGAGACGAGGGCAGATGATAAGGAGGGGGTGGTGAGTCCAGTAGAGTCTTGAGACTCAGGGAGAACAGAGGGTGGAGGAGGAGGAGCAGAGAGGTTGAGATAGAATCGTGGGGGAAGGAGTAGGAGCAGGTGCAGGGACAAGGAAAGGCTTGACCCATGGAGGAGGAGATTTGTAGAGGTACTGACAAGTTAAGATATATGGCTGTTGATCTGGATGTCTATGTGGCACCTGCTGAAAGACAATATCTCGGACTTTTCAAATAAGTGCGAAGTTGAAAGATCATTCTAGGAGCCATCCGACTTCAATGGTGGGTCATTCTGAGACACAGAATCTGCCAGGTCTGGCGTTTTACTGAAAAAGAAAGATTCTGAGCCCTTAAGCAGATTTTGGTCCAGTGATTAAGGGTCAGGGACAGAGGCATTGAAATGATCTGTCCCATAATGAAATATACACAGACACTGAAAGCAACGACACACAACACAGACAAGACAAGACAATAAAGACAGGCAATGGACGTCCAATACTGAGACCAGTACTGACTAGTCGGCAAAACCTGAAGGGCTGGCAATACCGAATCAGAAACAAAATATCACTGAGTCGAGGAGACCATTGTTCCACAATTTCCCGAGTCTATCCCCCAGGGACATGGCCTGTGGCTCTGTGACATGTGTGTCAGTCACCATGGGAGAGAGCTCACGCTCTTTACCAATAGCCGTTTTGCCATACCCTAACCTGAAGCCTGAAATGAGAAAGATGGGCCTTATTTACCCCCAGAGGAGCCTGTTGGGGGTATTTTGTCTGCAGCTTCCGGATCTTGCTAGGGCCACCAGATGTAAAGGTTGGGCGAGCATCTGCAGCAGAGACCACTAAGAGACTGTCTCATGCAACAGCAAAGGGTTTATTGGGAGTCCGGCATGAAGGGCTCAGAGATCACTTGAACAGAGCAGAGAGCCCTGAGAACAGCTTAAGAAATGGTTATATATTTTTCTTGGAGAGGGCAGGGAGAGAAATTTATTGATGGGTAATGGCGAGTGTCAGTTTGCGAGCAAATGGTTGACGGAGTACATTCTGCAGTTTGGCAGTTTGGGACAGCACATTCTGGGAACAAGAATAGTAAACAGTTCTCAAGATTTCAATGGTGTTTTGTTAAGCATACAGAAAAACAGGAAATGACAAGTATCTATTTTATTAACCTTTCAATATAAATATGAAAACAGAAATCTAGTTAAGATTTGAAGTCCAGAAGTTCATTTGGCCCTTGATTGGTATACTTAGCATTGAGTTACGTTCTGTAGAGATGTCCCAGAAATATGGATATACAAAGTCATAGGACCTTGTACCTTCTCGGAGGTCAGTTCCAAAACACAGTCTCTAAGGGGAATCACACCAAAGTGCAAGCCAATTTGGACCCAGTTATCTCTTCCAACTTCCACACAAATGACCGCAGTTAAAACCAAAACACTCTCACATGACACTCATCTTCTTCCATATAGACACTCATCATAACTTCTGGCAGGAGAATTCCATGAGAGGCGCAGCACAAGACAGTGTCCCAAGTAAGCTCCCTTTCCCCTCATTTACCAAAAGTCAGGGTGGCCTGGACACCCTTCCTGTGAACCAGGAGTGATCAAATATGCCTGCCGTTAACACAGCTCTGTTCTCCAATTTGAGGCCTACTGACTGTCGGTTTAGATTCTTTATTTGAATTGGATTCATAAGAAAACCCAAGAACCTATGGGCTAGCATCTGCAGGGCTTTGAATAACTCATTTGACCCATTGGATCCCTATTCTCACTTGAGGGAGGTTAAGAACCTTATGGAGGAATGCGAGAGACTTCATCCACAATGACTGATTTTTGGCCATTTTGATTTGGATCCACACATGGGATCTTTCTTACGATCCATCAGGTGCTGAGAATCTAAGCTCTAGGCTCACACAGGGCCAAAGGGCTGATTCAGACACATCCCTTTCCAAAGGAATTAAGCAAACAGCCACAGGTGATGCCCATTCATTTCCGTTTGAAAACTCTTTTCTTCAGGAATCTCGAAGGCGTGGCCTGAGGCAAAGACCTTCCTGACATTCAGGGCAACAGAACAATAGGTAATAAAAAGGCCAATTGCAGGGTTTCTCCACTGAGACTATCCTGGTCACACTGGTATCTGAGTTTTCTGAGATTCTTGCCAATTCCTTCAGCTATCCAGGACATGTCCATGTCACGGTGCTTGGAGGTGCTACATATCGTGGACACAAATCATGAGTCTATTCTGGAGAGTGGCCAGAATTCAGGAAGAAAACTGGAACTTAGGAAGATAGCCGGTGTTGCCCATTGATAAGGCAAGCCCTAGAGTATTCATTAATTGGGCAGGATGAATGCTGGGAAGCTTTCTAATAGACAGGAAACATCCATTGATGCATTCTCTTTTCTAATGTCTACAACCACGGACACAGTGGGATACACAGACATAGGAACACTCGCCTTGTCCAACAACTTACTAGAAACAGTTCACTCCAAACCAAACAAACCGACTTTCCTACCTATTCTCTGAACATGAGACAAAACCACAAACACACATCCACACCCACAAAGTCACCTCCTTCCCCCAAGTAGGTCTCTCACTCTCCAGAGTGTCCTCTGACTGCTGGGTCATACTGTGTTCCCCCGATATGGCCTGTCCTGTTTCAGATCTGGTCTCCTTGTCCAACTCTGTGAAGTGGTCAGAAGCCAGCTGTGAGCCACTACCTGCTTTTTCAAAAAAGGCCCCTCTTCAGAGTTTTCCTGGCATTTGGCCATCCTCACATCAGTAGGTACCAAGAAAGACTGACTGTGTCCTTGCTAAATCAAAGCAAGTGAGACCACTAGGACTGGGACTGGGATTGGCTCTGTGTGCCTGGCTTCCTGGATCCCAAGTTCAGAGAGTTCCATTACCAAGGAAGTGAGGTGAGGTCGCATCCTTCAGGAACTGAATGAGGTCACTGACTTGGCAACCACTTTGTCCAAACAGTTGCTTCCAAGAGTACCATGAAAAGGAGGCTGACCCTACATTCTGTGGCACTTTCGCAAATTAGGATGGTATATCAACCATAGGCACCAAGGAACAGCTCTCCACTCAGGCCTGGTTTGGTCCATCTTCTCTATATTAGGAAGAGAGCCTTTAGTCCCGGGAGCATTGCAGTGAACCTCTGCACTAAAACTATTAGCAAGCACCTGATGGAGGAGGCCTCCATAGGTAAGTGGCGCCTTTATAACATCTGATATCCGGTTAAGGGAGATCTCTTCTGATGACAGAGATGTGGCCTGGGGAGGCTCACATATACTCCTGTCCAGGACAGTAACAAGAATCGTTCTGTCCTCTGTTCTGTTCTGTAGGAAATTCCTCTGGAAGTGTAGAGAGGTGCCGACGGGCACGCACGCGCTCCTACCCTGGAGCTTTAGCAAGATGTTGCACTGTACCACTGTTTTTCTGTTTAGGCGCCGGTTTTCTGTTTTTCTTTTTGTGTGTGTGTGTGTGTGTGTGTGTTTTGTTCTGCGTTCTATTTTTTTTTGTTTGTTTGTTTGCTTTTGTTCATTTTGTTGTGTGATTTTGGTTGTAAAAACTTAAGGATATTGGACGTGAAAATGGGTAATAAAGAGAGTAAGCCTGACACCCGTTTGAACTGTGTTTTAAGGAACTGCGATGAACTTTACCCCCCTTTGTTTAGCAGGATGATAGAAGCCCCTAGCTGGCTGCCTGGAGAACAACCATTGCAGAGGGCAATGCCTGCTGGGGACCTAAGAACTGAGTATCTCCCAGGTTAACAAGTGAAACTCCTTTAAAACCCCTTGTCCCTCCAGATCAAGAGAGTCACAACATTTGGCAGAGTCCCCTGTGTTTCTCCTTTGTTAGCAAAGCAATTAGCCTCCCCTTTTCTTTTTCTCAGAACCCATTCCTCATTATTTAATTGGTATAAATTGGCTTCTAGGTCAGAAACCGAACTTTAAGTTACAAATTTGGTACCCCCCCTCCGCCCCAGAACTTTGTGAGAGCTCTCTACTGAAATGTTAGGAGATGGAGCTTGCTTGGGGTGGAACTGAACCAGAGGAGCTAATCCTGTAAGTAAAAGGAGGGACTGAGGGACCCCCAGCAGCTGCCAAAGCCCTGTTGATTCAGGGAATACCCTCCTTCCTTCCGTGCACTGTAAGGATTATGCCACCTCTGTCTTGTTAAAAAAGAGAAAAAGAAAAAGGGGACACTAAATTCAGTAAAGTCACCATATAGACACTTTATTTTACATTTCAGGTTGCCCCTCTGTTAAAACATCTGGTCCCCCCCGTGGTGCCACTGGTGTAGTAGATTTTTTCTCTTATCTGCTCTGGTTTAAAGGATTCTGTCTGACAACCATAGTCTCTACCTCCTTTCTGTCTGTCTTGTGTCTTTGTTTCTGGTCCTTTAAGACATGTGCAATAATGTGTTGATATTATAAATTATTTCTTGGGAATGATCTTAGCTGAATGTGTGTCTAAATGATGATGTTTTATCATAAAAAACTGGTATCTGAATGGGTTTTTGAAGCATTGCACAATCTTGCAGTTAAAAGTCGGGTTTAGGTCATTGTTTAGTTTAAGATTTCACGTAATTCATGCCAGAGAACTTAAATACTTAGGATGGAAAACTGAAGAACTCTACTTCCAAGTTGGCAAGTAACTTCCCAATCATTCACTTTTTTTTTTAACCAATTTTGAATTCGGTAGCCAGAGAAAATGTCACTGTGTGTACCAGTGCATTAATTTGGACAATGATAGTAAACCATAGTATGGTATCTGTTGACAAAATAAGATGTAAAGACATAAAATTTTGTGAATTGTATCTTGAACTTGTATCATAATTTTCAACACCCCAACCGGAAAATTATGGTTAATATGCCTTAGGCCTGAGGTGTCTGCTCAGAATAGCAGTTTTTTTCCTGCTCCTTCCAGACCTCAGCCATGACTCACGTTGAAATGCAAATTAAAAAAGCCTGCAAGCTTAGTAGGAGACTGATTTGATGCCTAATGGAAAAAAAAAGTAAATTGTATGGTATTTACTAATTACTGGCCAGTCATTTTTTCTAGGACTCTTATTGTTTTCCTTAGATACTTTATTATTTTTGAGCTCATGATTCTGAGCATACGGACCTAGGTTAATGTTTTTCTGATCAGTTCTATCTTTGACCAACTGTGGACTTTTTGAAACATTGCAATAGATATTTAACCTGTGAAAAACTCCAAGGCCTTTACTATTATTATGTGTGCACAATTTTGTTATGTGTTGTCTGTCTATATAGACATATATCCGTATATCATATATATGATACACAAATTAACATATATAAGGAGCGCTCATAAAAAAAAGCGCTCATAAAAACAAATTTTAAAAAGTGGATCCAAAGATCTTTAGTTCACGTGGTTTAAATGTTTCAATTTAAATCGGATAAACAGATAAAAATAAATGTTTTTAAATTTAAGCTTACAAATTTTTCTAGGTGTTCAAAAATCTAATAAAATATTAATATCTACAAAACGTCTAATATGCCTTGGTTCTAGAACATTTTCTTCAACATAAAAATGGTTTACACTGTTCAATACATTTCTCTAATATTTTGATAAATAAGTAAAGTAAATTTGATATGGGATTACTCATTCGTGAGTACTTTTGTTAGAAATCTGATTCATTTACTAAGGTCTGTATAAGTTTTTACTAAACTCTATATAAGGTTTTAAAAATCAGTCATGTGTTAATGAGACAAAAATTTTTTGAAACATAAGTTTACCCATAACATTGTGTTTATTAAGTTTTATTTTTTCTAGAGCAAGGAACCATAAAAATTAAAAAACTTATTAAATCAGAACTGTTATTTTAGAGCATTGTACTGCCATTTCTTTAAAAGCTAAACTTGGTTAATGTAGAAACATCAATGTAATTGTGATGCTATTAATGTTTTCATATCTTACAGGTATGCAAGTCTGTAAGGTAGAAACTTTAAAAGAGCATTATATCAAGCTGGTGTTCTGAAGTTGTATGGTAAAAAAATATATTGGAGATTTATTTACCTGTTATCAATAAGATATGTAAAGTTTTATGTTACTTTTTACATTGTGGAACAATTTAAATGTATTTTTAAGTTAATGAGAGCCTAATCTATGTAAAAGTTGAAAACTTTCAGGCTTTCTTTAATTCATGTTTTAAATGTGATATCATATGGTGTTAGCTAATGTTCATGAGACCACAAACAATTTATGTAAACTTTGTCAATGTTGCTTTTAATTTTTACTTTTTAATAAAAACAACCCCATACCATTATTGTCATCTGGTAATAACAAAAGGGTAATCAAAGCAATATAAACAAATACTTTAGGATTATACTCCTAAACAAAAACACCTAAAAAAACAAAACTGCCTTCTCAATAATTCATGACTTCATTGATCATTTCTAGTTAGAGACACTTGGTAGCAGAGTAATATTATCTCCTTTTGGTACACAGTGACCCAGTTGTGTTCTTTACTTTGTTTTAAATCAATTTCTTCTGCATCATCTGATAAGAGGTTCATATACTTCTTAAAACCAATGATTGAGCCCTCAACCTGCACATTCACTTGCTCATAGAGCCAAACCTGAAATTGGGAACTATTTTGCAAGTGTCTGAAGATGAAGTTGATGGGTTACACCTTCACTGTCTGTACATTTTGACCTTGGCCACAGTACACTAAAATGGAAGTTCACAAACACTACAATGACCTAGAGGCTCCTCACATAGAAACTTACAGATCTGGTATACTGTTTTCTAGAAACCCTTCCAAATTATAAAGTAATTCTAATAATCCATGTTTATCATAATTTTTCCTACCAAAAACCAATCCTGAGTATGAACTATTAGTTTCTTAAGGAGTAGATCTTCCCAGACCCCGAAACAAAAAAAAAAAAAATAAAGATCAGCTTTAGAACTAAAATGCTTAAGATTTATAAAGAGCCCTGCCTTACCTGAGATAAGGCTGTGTGTCCCATCTTACTATATGTGAGAATGACTATGAAACAAGTACGTCAGATAATATTTCTTTAAAGTTATGTTAAAAACATAAAAAATATCAAGATTCCTAGGATCTCACACAGGGGATATAATGTAATATTCAGCCAAAAAATTTAGGGTAGCTATTACACGAACTAAGTATTTTTACTTTTGTTAATTTTAGTTGAAATTTTCTTATAAGTTATCTAAAGATTCCCTGTTAGTGTTTTACAAATGTGTTGCTTTAAGAACACAACATGGGTTTATTCAAGATAATAAGTCATCACCTACAATACAGACAGAATAATACAGATCCCAATTAATAAAAAGATAATTATAAAGTTATAGACATTAAAGTCCAGTACTCTTAATATAAGGCTGTTAAAATTAATTTGCTGGATGTTTAAGATTAGGATTTAAAATTAAAGTTAAATGAAAAGGGCCAAGAAAACCAATATTTGGCTCTTACCCTCTGAGTCAATCTGAATCCAGGGAACAGGGGACTTCTCTAAAGAGCTTTGCAACTCTGAGCCACATAACCTCCTGATCAGGGAGATTAATGAGACCACTGGAGAACAGAAAGCCAATCAGTGCATTTGTTATGAAGAGGAGAGTCATCAGAGAAAGGAGATATCCCTGATGCTTCTGAGGAAAGCCAAATGGTCAAGCAAGACCTGGACCCACCTAGGGCAAATGGCACTAGCAGAATTGAAAATGTGCTCTCATTTTTCCAGAATTGACTCCCATAAAGCTCAGCTGACTGTTAACAATAGATAGAAACAAAAGTCCGTTTGACTGCTTCATCTTAAACACTTTGGAAAGACAGTTAAGACCAAAATACAGCCATTCCTGGGCATTTTAAATAATAATAATAATAATAATAATAATAATAATAATAATAATAATATTTTAAGGTATGCACTTTATTTTAGCCTCCCAAAATAAGTAAGACTGGAGGCTACAAAGAAGGATTCTCAGACAGGAATGCCTGATACTTATAAAAAGAGACTATCAAGAAGAGCTGCCACAGGCAGAAATTTTTAATTTAAGGCCTGCAGATATTCCTAACCAACACAGGTAGGCTTGGTGTTTGCTAGTACGATTATCCAGCCCTGAGTAACAGAATTAAAGGTTTCTCTATTAGACGCAGAGGTCCTACTAGAAAAAGGATTTTACAAGATCAGATGACATTACATTGTTAAACTGTATCTTATGGGGAAGGACAACTGTAACACTAAAAGTTAAATATTAATTTGATAGTCCTGATAACTGGGGATATTAAAGACTGGTGAGGGAACTTCTATACAGTAACATGTTCCGGCTGCTGCAACATTTATTCAGTACTCATGGTTTTTGTTTCTCTCATAGAAGAACCCATCCCCAGATGACTTTACAACCTGTTCTTCCCCAACCAGACTTCAATCCGAAATGACTTCTAAAAGGCAACTCATGTCCCACAACTGACTTATAAAAGGCAACTCATGTCCCTCACGCCATGCCCACTCACTTCACCCTGTCTCAGGTTAGAAGAAGAAATAATGATTGACGCCACTCTTCTTACAACAATGGAGAGAAAGATAAGTAGACTATCAATATAAGTAATTAATTAAGTCTGGTAAAATCAGGGAGATCGGTTTTGGGTAAGTTCTAAAAATTTGGAGAATCTTACCTGAGGGATTAAATTTCCTCAGTGCTCTTCCCCTAATCTATTAAAGATTTGAAAGGGACACAGAGAAAAGGGGGAAATGATAGACCCAACCTGATCTTTTATTAAAATTGAGAGCCATCTTGCCACAAAGCCATGAAAAGGTAATTTTGGCTTTACCATAAATTACTGCAAATTCTGAACCTGCTTGAAATGCCTGCCCGTGCCTTGAACTCACGCATGCCCGGCTCTCTGACCAGATAGCAGCCCTCTCTGAAACTTTAGTGACACATCATAAATATTTGCCTTCTCTGGCCAGACAACATCCCTCTCTGAGGCTCTAATGGTCCTCTGAATTCTGATGTAGGGACAGCAAAAAAAACCTAAACTACCATTAGTGTGATGCTTGTCAGAGTTCTGTTATCTGTAACACCCCTTTTGTGTAACTTTCTGGGCTATAAAGCTGGGCTGTAGGAAAGCTGGGGTTGCTGTCTTGTTCCGGCTGTTTTGGGAGGGGAGGCAGCATGAAAGGTAGAAATAATAAGATTAATTTAATATGATTTTAATTAGAGTCAGTGGTCTTTTCTTGTGTCGTGGTCTAACAATTAACACTCCAAAAACATGGAGCTCTGACAGCCTAAAGACTTCTTGAGGAACTTCCTCTGAGGTTGGGCACTTGAAATATATGTTGTTGTAAGGAGCTTTAGCTTCCTTTCTAGTGAGACCATCAAAGATGGGTTTGAATCTATGTGACCTGGAGGACATGGTTTCTTGTATTCTAATGAACATAAGGCAGCAGTGCTGAATTTTCTCTTTGTAGGTAAACTGTGGCCACTGGGTGCTAAGTGTCTCCCCGTGTGGACTGTGAAGCCATTTTTTCATCCTCCACTTTTCATGGTGTTTCGTGCTGCTGCAGTGGGAGTTTGGTATTTGCTTCATGAAATACAAAGAGTTCAAATGGGACCCAGTTTTGGAGGGAGTTCTGTCACTTGTGGTGGGTCAGGGTCTGCAGGAGAATGCAACAACCAAGTTATATCTCACAGAGCTTGCCCCCTTGTACATAGAAATCTGACTCTGAACTTTGCCCTGGAACCTCTCCATGTAACAAGATGCCTTTACATAGAAGGTTCTGCTGGATGCACAATGTCAGTCACAAGCCATTTGGAAGGCAATGGAAAATCCTCATGGCCACACCACAGATGTATTATCACACACCTGCCCACCACTGCAATAGGCCCACTACTCAGCAGGCTCCAACTTACTGGCATCTTTGTTCTACACCATTTTCATGAAACCAGGTCAATCATGGCATTCTCTTGTACACTAATGATCAGCAACAAGACATCCAAAGGTTCTCTAGTGCCACCTGATTATTGGAATTTCAAAAATTTCATTGTATTTATCTAGATACTTTTCATGGATGAAGTTGGAAACACTGTGGGTTTCAGTTCATTCAGGAACCATTAAATGGTGAGGAAGCTCATTTCAATGAAAGCTCTGGAGAACTCTCACAGGCAAGTCTTCCCATAGAGTCTTCAAAAGGTCACATGAAGCCAGGCCCATTGAGGTCTTCAATGTGACATCCAAGGGTGTTCTGATTCTCAACTATGGCTGCCAAATCTTTCAGAATAAAATCATGTGATATCCTAGCTGAGATTCCAAGGCTCTGTGGAAAGCCACCCTGTCCTTGATCTCAGTTTCCAAGGGCAAATCCCATGTGTGGCCTCCTAAAATCTGAACACAGTTCATGGCAATATTTCTCTGAGATCAGTTCCAGAACTCAGACTTTAAGGGGAATCACACCAGAGTTCAAGCCCAGGTAGACCCAGTCATCACTTCCAACCGCCACACAAATGACCACAATTAAAACCAAAGCACTCCCACAAGGCCCTCATCTTCTTCCATATAGACACTCATTATAACCTGTGGTTCGACGTTTCCATGAGGGGATCAGTCCAAGACAGTGTACAAAATAACCTCCCTTGCCCCTCATTTGCCTAAAGTCAGGGTTGCCTGGACACCCTTCCTGAGAACCAGGAGTGATCAAATAGGCCTGCCATAAATACTGCTCTGCTTCCCGAATTTGAGGCCTACTGACTCTCGGGTATATATTCTTTATGTGAATTGGAATCATGAGAAAACCCAAGCACCTATGGGCTATCTTCTGCAGGGTTTGAAGAACTCATTTGACACAAAGGATCCCTATTTTCAATTGATGGAGGTCAGGAACCTTACAGAGGAAGGCGAGAGACTTCGTCCACAATGACTGCTTTTTTGGCCATTTTGGTTTTGGAAGCACACATGTAATCTTTCTTTAGATCCATCAGGTTCTGAGAATCTATGCAACAGCCTCACACATTGCCACGAGTCTGATGCAGACACATCCCTTTCCAAAGCAATTAAGCAAAGAGCTACAGGTGATGCCCATTAATTTCCATTGAAAACCATTTTTTCAGGCTTCACAAAGGGGTGGACTGAGACAAAGACGTTTCTGACATTCAGGGCAACAGAACAATAGGTAAGCAAATGGCCCAAAGCAGGGTTTCTCGAATGATATCTGAGTTTTCTGAGATGATCCCATTCCCTTCAGCTATCCAGTACGTGGCCATGTCACAGAGCCTGGAGGTGGTACATATTGTGGACACCAAACCATGAGCCTATTCTGGAGAGTGGCCCGAATTCAAGAAGAAAACAGGAACTTAGGAAGATAGTAGTTGTTGCCCATCTATAAGGCAAGCCACAGTCCATATATAAATTGGGCAGGATGAATGCTGTGAAGCTTTCTACAAGACAGGAAACATAAATTGATGCATTCTCTTTTCTAATATCTACAACCACAGACACAGTGGGATAAACAGACATAAAAACACTCGCCTTATCAAAAGACTTACTAGAAACGATCCAATCCAAACCAAACAAAGCGACTTTCCTACCTATTCCCAGATCATGAGACAAAACCACAAACTCACACGCACACCCACAAAGTCACCGCCTTCCCCCAAGTAGGTCTGTAACTATCCGGAGTGTCCTCTGACTGATGGGCCATACTATGTTCCCCCAAAATGGGCTATCCTATCTCAGATCTGGTCTCCTTGCCAACAATGTGAAGTTGTCAGGTGCCAGTGGTGAGCCACTACCTGCTTTCTCAGGAAAGGCCCCTCTTCAGAGCTCTCTTGGCATTTGGCCATCTTCATATCAGTAGTTACCAAGAAAGACTGACTCTGTCCTTGGTAAATCCAATCATGTGAGACCACTGGGACTGGGACTGGGACTGCCTCTGGGTGCCTGGCTTTTTGGATCCCAAGTTCAGAGAGTTCCATCACCAAGAAAGTGATGTAGGTCACTTCCTTCTGGAACTGAATGAGGTCACTGCCTAGGCAATCACTTTTTCCTAACATTTGCTTCCAAGTGTCCCAATAGATGGAGGCTGCTCCTACTTCCTGTGACACTTTCACAAGTTAGAATGGTATATCAAACATAGCACCCGGAAGCAGCTCTCCACACAGGCCTGGTTTGGTCCATCTTCTCTACATTAAGAAGAGAGAGATTGCTTCAGACACACCCATTCATCCTGACCAGGTTGTTTGTCGTGGAAGATGACTTTTGCTCTCTCAGGTCCTTCATAGCTTCCTCTATCTTCCCCAGGGTTCATTTCTGCATGGACCTTTGAGGTTCTCAGCAGGTGGAAGATCTCTTATGTTCCTGTATTGTAAGACCAACTCTGTCCCTGCTCTTCTGTAAAGTTAGATGGAGGGCAAAGAGTATGGTTAGGGTTAATAACATGTTTGATTTGGGTTAGGAATCATTCTGCTGGATGAATAATGGTATTGGGAACCTGCGATATTTGTAAGTATATATAGAGGTGAAATATATGTATGAAAACAGAAATCTAGGTAAGATTTGAAGCCCAGAAGGGCATTGGATCCTTGATTGGGATACTTAGCTTTGAATTATGTTCTGCACATGTGTCTCAGATAAATCTATACACAATGGTATAGGACCTTGTACTTGGATGATTGAATGTCGAAGAGAACATCCAGTCTAAAAAGGATAGTTGGTAGGATTAGGAAGATAGTTGGTAGAATTAGAAAAAAAGAGTGAGTATAGGATTTGAAAAAAAAGTTCTTTAGCAATAGAGTTTCAGGTAGAGAGAAAATGTAAATGTCAGCACATGTGAAGAGTTGGTCACAATGATGAATTGGGGAAAATATGTAGAAAAGCAGATATCAATAGAGACATAGGAAATCACACAAATGATAAAGTGATTGATTGGATTAGACATTTTCAGCAGGCTTGAAGTTGAATATATAATCTTAGGAAGAAACACATATGTAGTCACCAATAGGATTGACATTTGAGAGCATTAGCCAACCTGGACACGGGTGATTTTTATAATCCATACTCATATTCCATTTAGGCTTTGGTACAATCGTAAGTGTGACTTTGCATTTTGTTGCCAGAATATTACTGTGATAAAATGTATATGTAGATCAGGTGACATGAGTATTTCTTGCACCATTTCTGGGAGCAATATTTTGAAGAGGTATAAATTAGTATTGGGGGCACAAATAGGTGTACCATGTGTGTATGAATATAGAGAGAATGATTGAATAGACCATACTGTGAATAAATAATATAACTTGTTCCAACTTTACAAATTGGAATAAATTAATATCTCAAAATACATAGCAAATCTTATATTGATATACATACATTCATTCCAACCAGTTACACATCTAATGGTAATATTAGGGTTGTAGTTTATCATGAATTCTGTGTGAGTTTTGCTTCAAAATTGATTATGGAAATCGAAAATAATGTGTTTGGAAAGAAGTCTCATGAAATGAGCAGTCAAAAACAAGTAGGAATATATGTGTTCTGAAGCAGGAAGTGATTGAATGTGTTACAAATGTCTTTAAATTTGTGAACTTGTGGATGAAATGTACATTTTATGATGTACAAAAACTGAAGAAATAGAAATGTACCAGTGTTGAATAAAATTGAACGTCAAAATACACATCATGTCCCATAGGAATCTACTAGCATTGATGTTAAAGTGGGTCAGTTACTGTAGAAATATAAGGATTTGTTTGCACCATTCACTGAAGTAAGTTTTCAGTACTAGAAAACAAATATGTATTTCAGGTGGATGAATGTTTCTGAAAATAATCTTATGAAAAGTTGATTATAAAACCACATACATGAACATTAGTGAATTTAGGGAGTGTATAATAAGACACATGTATTTCATATTTTGAAAAATCTAGAGTGTATATATATATATATATATATATATATATATATATATATATACACACACACAAATACATTGGAAAGTAGAAAATATATGCCAATCAAAATTCATCATAAAATATATATCATCCACAGATCCAAAAATATTAATTTTACTGAACATGGATTTATGTATAATGTTGCTCAACTTAAAAGCTCACTCATAGTTTGAATTTTCAGTTCCAAAAGCATTTAGGAGGAGTGATTTCTTCTCATACTTTGTATCTGCCAAGTTAGCCGCCTCACAAAAATGTACGTGTATTCCAGGTAGGATTTTGTATGTGCATATAAAAATACATGTGCTGAATTGGCTACAGAAAATGGGAGACAGGAATTCACATGTGTGTTAACTTTAAAAACACATGGAGAACAATTTCAAGAAAAAAATTGACAAGATTTATAACTCCTACCCTATATCATGCAAAAGGCAAGACCAACTATTCACTATGCCTCCTCTGAACTGCTTGTATTTCTATTCTGTTTGGGTTATTTTTCTCCATCATATTAGGATTAGTAGTCAGAGTCTAGTAGGGTATGGGTTAGTGTCAGAGTTTCAGTATTTCGAATGAAAAATTGCAAAATGTATCCAATGTGTATGTAAATATGTGCTACACAAAAATCTTCCCACTCTTATCCAGAACAATGTCTTGACAATACCTTCGCCCCAAGTAAGAAACAATTAGAGGAAAAGAGTTAGAAATTCCGTGAATACATATCTGGAATGGAAAACAATCAGGAGTTCACAATCTTAGAAGTGGTAGAGGAGTTTTCAAAAGTAAGGGACAGGGTAAACACTCCACAAAAATGGAATTCTGCTGGCCTAGAGACTTCTTGGGAAACTCTCTGTGAGGTTGGGCACTTGAAATATATGTTGTTGTCAGGAGCTTTAGCTTCCTTTCTAGTGATTCCATAAAAGCTGGGTCTGCATCTATGTGACCTGGTGGACATTGTTTCTTTTTTTCCCAATGAACATGAGGCAGCATTGCTGAATTCTCCCTTTGTAGGTAAACTGTGGCCCCTTGGGGCTAAATGTCTCCCCATGTGGACTGTGAAGCCATATGGTCATCCTCTATTTTCGTGGTTTTTTTTGCTGCTGCACTGGAAGTTTGGTACTTGCTTCACAAAGTACAAGGAGTTTAAATGGAACACAGTACGGGAGGGAGTTCTGTCACGTGTGGTGAGTCAGGGTCTGCAGGAGAATACAAGAACCAGGCTTCTATCCCACATAGCTTGCCCCCTTGACTATAGCAACCTGATTTTGAACAGCGTCCTGAAACCTCTCCATATAACAAGATGCCTTTACATATAAGGGTCTGCTGGTTTGACCATGTCAGTGACAAGCCATTTGGAAGCCAATGGCAGATCCACATGGCCCCACCACAGATGTTTTATCACACACCTGCCCACCATTGCTCTAGGCCCACTACTCAGCAGGATCCAACTTTCTGGCATCTCTGTTAAACACCATTTTAATGAAAACCAGTCAATCAAGGCACTGTCTGGTATACTCATTGTTGGAAAAAGTATAAACGGCAGCCATACCCCAGAGAAAAACCCCAACATGGCGCCTAAGGACTTCTTCTTCCTACCTTCTTCTTTTCTGAAGTGGCGCGAAAAGTTCCCGCCCGGGTGAACTCTCCCACTGGTGCCAATTTCAAATCTCGCTGGCGGGGAACCTTAGCCCCAATGAGAACTAACTCCTGGGCTCCGGAGCTGATATCTGAAAGAACTTGCCAATAAACGGGTTGCCTGCCATTTATCTAAGTCCTTTCATCTCCTCCTTAGTTCTATATAAGCACACAGCTTTTTGCAATAAAATTGGAATTCTCCAAGCGAAGTGCCTTTGAGTGGGGAGTTCTTTCATTTTGGTGCCCCGTTTGAGGATACGGGTGAGCTCTTTCCAACAAGAGCCCCGTCCCCCGTTCCGCCCAGACACTCCATCCTGGTCCGCTCTTTTCAGACGCCAGCTTCCTGCACTCACCACTGATCTGATGTATGTAAGCCTCCCCTGACCCCGGCTTGCCAACTTCCTTCGGGCTTCCGCTATTTTTGTGACCCTGATCGTCCAGCACACTCTAGACGCCCGGTAGGGGAGAGGGAATTCCTCCCAAGAAGACCTTTACTGGTCACAGTGGACCCTCTAGTGATCCGTTTCCCTTTAGGGCATGAGGGTTCTGAGTTTACACGAGAGGCTCTGTGGTTTTTCCTCCTTTGCTGCCACTGCTGCTGCCGGCTAGATTTGCTGTTTCCTGCAGGGCTGCTGTGTCTGGCTGAAGCTGCCTCTCTGCTCAGGGAAAACTGAACTCCCGTCCTAGAACTGCATTCTGCTGGAGCTGGAGTTCTGTTTTCATTACTGACTCCTTCAGCTGCGTTCGAAAACTTTCCTGACGTCAGGTTGCCCATGGCTCCAAACCCATTGGGTCTTCCAGATCGCACTTCACTGGTGACGACCAGATAGTACCCTCTGTATTTCCTCGCGACAGCTGGTCATTTTGGGGACACCCACGTGACACCCATTCGCCCTGAATTTCCTGGAAGCCGTTCCAGCTCGGGTTTTCTCTTTGTCTCTCTCGCTTACTCTTATTCTCTCTCTCTCTCTCTCTCTCTCTCTCTCTCTCTCTCTCTCTCTCTCTCTCCATCTCTCCCTGTGACAATGGGCACCTCTTCATCTGTACCTTAAGCCTCACCTCTCAAATGTTTAATAAAAAATCTGGCCACACTCTCCCTCACACCAGACATCAAGCCCAAACTTTTAATTAAATTCTGTACCCAAGATTGGCCTCCATATCCACTGGATAATGGCAATCATTGGCCTCCAGAAGGCTTCTTAGATCCAAACCTCCCCTGGGACCTTTTTAACTACTGCCAGCGTCTGGAAAAGTGGAGGGAGATTCCCTGCATTGAAGGTATTAGCCTTCCCACACAGCACCTTGTCTCTGCTCCTCCTGCCCTCCCCCTCAGGTCCTCCTTGCTTGCAATCCCCTCTCTTTCCCTACTTCTACTTCTGACTTCACAGATTCTTCCTCATTCAACCCAGCAGATGAACCCCCACCTTCTCCCCACCCCCATCTGCCCCTTCTCTTCTGCAATACCCTCCTCATCCTCTGCCTGATTCCATGGATCCTCAGCCTTCCATTTTATCCCCCTCCCCTCCGTCCTCTTCTGCCTGCTCCACTTCCTCCTCTTCCAAAGAGACACTCCCTTCCCCTCCCTCTCCTTTCTGTCCTCCGCCTGCCTCTCTCAGTCCTCCTTTTACCAGGTCTAAAGGACTCCTTCCCACCCCTAAGACAATCGCACCCCTTCGTGAGGTAGCTGGTCCCGAGGGTGTCATCAGAGTCCACGTGCCCTTCTCCAGGTCAGACATTACTCAGCTAGAGAGCAAGTTAGGCTCAATCACCACTAAACCCACCACTTACATTCGGGAGTTTCAATGGGTCCTGCAAGCATATAGCCTCACTCATCATGACATATACATGCTCTTGGCCAATACACTTCTCCCCGAGGAAAGGCAATGGGTCTGGGAGCTAGCCCAAGCCCATGCTGATGAAAATCATAGGACCAATCCTGACCACCCCACGGGCTCTCATGCTGTCCCAGAGCAGGAACCCTATGGGATTACAACACCCCTGAAGGCTTACAGACTCATGACCTTTTTACATCCTGCCTCTTGGCGGGCCTGAAAAAGGCGACCCACAAGGCTGTTAACTTTAAAAAGGTGCAGGAGGTCATTCAAAGGAAGGAGGAAACACCTTCAGAATTCCTGGATAGACTAACCAAGGCCCTTCAACACTGCACATAACTCGACCCAGAAACCCCTGATGGCCGTCATCTCTTAATGACATATGTTCTGGCCCAAAAATACTCTGACATTAAAGCCAAGCTTAAAAAGCTTGAACAGGGCCCTGCTACTCCTCAGACCGAAATCCTCGCTGTCTTTTTAAAGGTTTTTCATGGTAGAGAGGATGAAAGTGAATGCCGTAGGCAGAGAGCTGAAAATGCCAAATTCCAAATGTTGGCCCAGGTCATTCAGAGAAGGCCATCACCACGCCGTCCCAATGTGACACCCCCTGGAGCTTGCTTCAAATGTGGTAAGGATTGTCCTTCGCCGAGAACACCCTACAACCCCTGCCCAACATGCCATCAAAGGAGACACTGGGGGGCAGACTGCCCAACAACCCGGAAGGGAGGTTGGTCAGCCACCCGGCAACCCCAGCCTCTCCTGGGCTTGGCAGAGGAGAAATGATGGAGCCCTGGGCCTTCCCTCCAAACTATTACCATCAAGAATCAAGAACCTAGGGTCACCTTCCTGGTGGATGGACGCTTCATTACCTTCCTTTTGGATACTGGTGCCACTTTTTCGGTCTTGAGGGAGTATTGGGGTTCTACCACACCCTCAAAAACTCCTATTGTCGTGGTAGGAGGTAAACATATTTTCCCTCAAAATCCCTTCTGTCCTTCACTCACTCCTTTCTCGTTATGAGCCATTGCCCCATTCCCCTTCTGGAAAGGGACATACTCTCACTATTAAAAGTCACCATTCACATATCACCCCACACCTCTCCTACATCTCATTTCCTCATGATGTTCCTAGGGGCAGATACACCTCCTTCATGCACTCTCCCACGACTATCTAAACCAGTTAACCCTGAGTTTTGGGACACAACTACACACTTTATGGCTAAATGCAGTCCTATTCATATTGTCTTACTGGACCCTTCAAGATATATTAGTCAACCATGATATCCAGTCACAACCACAGCCTTCCTCGGATTAGAAGCCATCATCCAGGATTTATTATGAAAGGGGTATCTTAGGCCTACACACTCTCCTTTCAACACCCCCATTCTGGCAGTTAAGAAACCTAACGTGTCCTACAGGCTGGTTCTAGACCTTCCCCTTGTCTACTCCTCTGTGGTCCCCATCCACCCGCTAGTGTCCAACCCTTACACCCTCCTCTATCAGATCCCTGCCACTACTACCCACTTCTTGGTTCTAAATTTGAAACATGCATTCTTTTCTATCCCCTTGTTCTCAGAATCTCAGGATATCTTTGCTTTTACTTGCACTGACTCTCACACCCGCCATTCTCATCAGCTTACCTGGACTGTCCTCCCACAGGGATTCGGGGATAGCACCCATCTCTTTGGCCAAGTTCTTGCCCAGGACCTCACATCCTTTCACCCGACCTGTCCTGACTCTACTCTCCTTCAATATGTCGATGACCTTCTTCTATGTAGTCCCTCTGGGAACACTCTCAATCCCACACTGCTCAGCTTCTTAATTTCCTAGCAGACAAGGGAAATAGGAAGTCTCCCCACAAGGCCCAGGTTTCCCAGTTTTCTGTCACCTTTCTTGGTTTTTGCCTTACACCCAGAAAAAAGTAAATAACACTGGATAGGAGGCAACTCCTCTCTGATCTTCCAGTGCCCCATACAAAAGCCAAAATACTATCATTCCTAGGACTAGCAGGTTATTTTAGGGCCTGGATCCCAAATTATTCTCTTCTATACAAATCCTGTATGAACTAGCAAAGGGACCCCCTAGTGAATCTCTTGCCTCCTCCCCAAACTACCACTTGCGCAGGCTTCAGCAACTTGTCTTAAAGGCACTTGCCCTTCACCTTCCTGATCTTTCAAGACCATTTCATGTATATGTCCATGAAAAAGGGAGGCAAGAACTTGGGGTCTTAGGTCAAACTATGGGCCTACATTTGCACCTGTGGCATATTTGTCCAAGCAAATTGACCCTACCATCCGTGAGTGGGCCCCTTGCTTAAGAGCTCTGGCTGCTGGACAAATTTTACACAAAGAAGCCTCTAAGCTTACTTTTGGGGCCCCTTTAACTATCCACTCCCCACATCACTTGAAGGATCTTTTAGCTTATAAGGCCTTTCAAACTCTTCCTCCATCCAGAGTTCTGTCACTCCTCACTTCCTTTCTGGAAAACCCTAATATTACTTTCCTCCCCTGCTCTGCACAGAACCCTGCTTCACTGCTCTCAATGACTCCCACGTCTAACACACCAACTCATAATTGGTTGGAAACCTTAGATGATTTCCTCCCCTGTAATTCTTCCATTTCTGAAAGACTACTAGCCAAGCCTGACCTTATCTGGTTTACTGATGGCAGTTCCTTTAGGCAGAATTGCACTCATTACTTTGGATACACTGTAGTTTCAGCCACTGAGATTATAGAGGCCAAAGCTCTGCCTTCAGGAACTACCAACCAGCAGTCTGAACTTATAGTAGCCACTCGTGCCTGCCTTCTAGCACAAGGCAAATCCCTAACCCTTTATACTGATTCAAAATATGTCTTCCATATCTTATCCCATGCTGCAATATGAAAGGAGCGAGGCCTACTTACCACCAAAGGTAATGTGATCACTAATTCGGCTCTTATAACCAATCTGATAAAGGCCTCCCACTTACCCACCCAGGTGGGAGTTGTCCATTGTAGGTCTAATTAGAAGGACGTCTCTCTTATCACTGAGGGCAATGCCAAAGCTGACCAGGCGGAACAAATGGCTGCTACCACTTCCAATGATGGACCCCCTGGGGGACATATAATGGCCACTTTAGACAGCTCATCTGAAGCCACTACTTCTTCCAGTAAGAACAAGGATCTCTTCAAGTTCCTTCATACTCTATTCCTTTCCAATTCTCAGTCTTTGACCCTCTTTTTACAGAGCTTCTTCTCGCTCACCCTCTCTGACAAAGCCATGCTACAGAATATAGCCTCTAATTGTCAGATCTGTCAGTGGACCAACACTTATACTCCTTTAAGGCCCAAACCTTTTCCTTCCCACCAAGCCCGGGGACACATTCCCACTGCTGACTTGCAGGTAGACTTCACCAACATGCTCACAGTATGGCGCACTAAATACCTCCTTGTCTTTGTGGACACTTTCTCTGGTTGGATTGAGGCATTTCCCACTTCCAATAAAACGGCTTCCACTGTAGCTTTAATCTTACTGACAGACATCATCCCCAGGATTGGTATGCCCACTTCTCTACAATATGACAATGGCCCTGAGTTTATTTCTAGAATCACACAAAAGGTCTCTCAAGCCCTCTCCTTCAAGTGGCATTTCCACTGTCCATATTATCCCCAAGCTTCAGGGAAAGTGGAAAGGGTAAATTGTACTCTAAAGGAAGTCCTTACCAAATTGACAATGGAATTAAACTTAGACTGGGTCAAACTCCTTCCCTTGGATTTGCTTCGAATCAGAGCTCTCCCTAAAAACCATCTTTACTGTCTCCCTTTGAGATAATGTATGGAAGACCTCTTATACCCCCTGGGTTGGTCATTTCACAAGGACCTCTCACCCGAGATTTGTCTTTGCCTCTTTTGTATCATCTCCGCTCGGAACTCTGGAAATATCAGGACTGGCTTCATCCGGACCCAGTGTCCTCTCCAAACACTCCTCCCTTAACACCTGGGAGTCTAGTATATTATAATACCCCAGAGGAGAAAGGGACTCTTGCCCCAAAATGGGAAGGCCCCTATCCTGTCATTCTCTGTACCCCCACTGCCGCCAAACTCTCCTTACCAGACAACTGTCTAACTCCCTGGATTCACATTTCTAGGTTGAAGCCATATCACCAGGAGACCCCACCTGCTGACGACAGGACCAACCCAGAGGAACTCCAAGAATCACCTCCTGAACCTCCCATTAACTCCTGCTCTCCACACTCATCTCACCCATTTAAGTTGCGGCTCACACGGTTTTCCATGCAGCCGAATTCCTCTTTAAAAAGTCACAATGGACTCTCTCAACACCCTAATCTTCTGTAACTGCTTGTTTTTTGTGCTCTGCTTATTTTCTGTGCTCTATCGGGACTGGTCTTTACCCTCCTCTCCTACCATGTATTTATTCACTCTTCAGGAACGATACTCAGAACATGGCATGTAGAAGGTCCGTGCAGTGGATGCAACTACTTGCTTCATCCACAACTGCACCTCTATTTCCCTAAAATTGTCACCTTCAAGGACCTTCGTCCCTGGTAGCTGGAACTGGCTTTTCATTTGCTTCCTTTTTGATCAAACAAAAGACTATTGTCATTGGTGGCCTGAGATATATAATGGGTGCCCCTATTGGTCATGCAGGTTCCATGATGAACATGGTAGCTATTCTTACCACTCACTTGGTTACCCTAAAGTGTGGACTTCTAGTTACCTAAAGTGGGATAAAGTCTCTTTATCTGATAACAATGGATGGTATACTTTAGATATACCTGACCCCAAGGCCAAACGTTCGGACTATGTTGAGTTTGCTGTCTATGCTCGGACAACCTCAGCCAGACCCACAGGGTGGATGACAGTTGGCCGCACCCTGATTATGCCACCTAAGGCAACCATTCAGGTAGTCGAACACATTAAGGAGTCAGAATCAAAACTTTTAGATCTTATCCATAGCTCATCCACAAAGGATTCAGACCCTTCAAACCCTCAGGTCCCCCTGACACATGGCTCAATTTGTTACACCAATCTCTTCGATTATTAAACTCCACCCCTCTTTCTGTGCCTCCTTCTCAGTGCTTTCTCTGTGCTTCACTTAGTCCCATTAGCGGCAGGAAATATTTCAGCAAAAACCTACAATTTCTCTAAGAAAGAACAACCCCTACATGTGACACGTATCCCACTGTGGGAAAGTTATTTCACCAATACTTTATTTGCTTTCATCTGTTTCCACCTGCCAATAATGAATCCTTTACCCATTTGTTCCTTGAGCTTAAGCACCCAATCGAGCCCTGCATTTATGCAACCTGGACAATTCCTCTGGTGTAATGGGTCTTTAAGTACCTCAACGATCAATGTCTCTGGCACCTGTTCCTTGGTTACTGTAGTTCCTCAGCTGTCTTTGTATACTCCCACCGAATTCCGACAGTTGGCCCTACCTTCCTGAACCCGTAGGGCAGTCTTTCTGCCGGTTCTGGTAGGCCTCACTTTAACAACCTCAGTGGCGGGTCTCGGACTCTCTGGTGGAGCTATAGGTCATGCTCTATGGGCATTCAAAGACCTGCAACAAAAACTGCAGGAAGCACTCGATACCACTGCTGAGTCTCTGGGCTCCTTGCAGCGCCAGGTTACTTCATTGGCACAAGTGGCTTTACAGAACCAAAGGGCAATTGATCTTCTCACTGCAGAAAAAGTGGGTACATGCCTATTCCTCAGAGAGGAATGTTGCTCTTATGTTAATGAATCTGGGCTGATAGAAAAAAATGTTGTTAAATTGCAGAAATTAATGACCAAATTGCTCAAACCTAGCTCCTCCAATCTCATAACAGGGTTCTTCCAATCCTATCTTGCCATGTACTTACTACCTATCTTGGGGCCCCTTATTGGGATGCTCCCTTTTTTTGCTCTCTTGCCATGCATAATGAAGTTCCTTCAAACCCAACTGCAAAAAATTTCTAATCAAAATTTCAACCAGCTTTTGCTTAGGCATTACCATCCTCTGATGACCGATGAACCCCTAACATCTCCAAGAGAACAGTTCACTCAGTGATGAAGCTCACTACCAGGCACGATGGAATGCAATGTACATCACACAGCGGGAGGCAACGAGCTTGGAGAACCTCTTAATCTGCCATCCTGGATTCATGAGTCTTTATGACCTTCTAAGCTTCCTCATGGCCCTTGGCCTCTTCTGTCAGTCCCCCAACATGGAACTTCTGCCAAAAATTGACCTTTGCTTTAATTTTTATCTTCATTCTGTTTTTATTCGCTCTGATCTTCTTCAAGTGCTGGTGACGCCATGACCAGGCAACGCTTCCAGTATTTCCTAGAGTCTCTGTTACAGGACCAGTAGCTGATACCAACAATCTCCTCCATCCAGGACTGGTTTCATGCCATCGACAACTTGTGGCATCAGGGAACTTTCATAGACTTTACCCCTACTGAAGTAGCTATCTATACCACTGGCTTTTATTTCTGGCTGCCATGATATCCCCAGACCTGGCCCCCGAGCATTTGTCCACTTCCCTTTCTAGGCCCCACAGCACCCCCACACAGCAGGCAGCAGCCACAAATGACAAACAATGCCCCACTTTCTAAGAAAACAAAAAGGGAGGAATGTTAGGAAAAGTATAAATGGCAGCCATAGCCCAGAGAAAAACCCCAACATGGCACCTAAGGACTTCTTCTTCGTACCTTCTTCTTTTCTGCAGTGGCGTTAAAAGTCCCCGCCCTTGTTAACTCTGCAGCCAGCGCCAATTTCAAATCTCACTGGTGGGGAACCTTAGCCCCAATGAGAATTAATTCCTGGGCTCCGGAGCTGATATCTGAAAAAACTTATTCTCAGAACATGAGACCAAACCACAAACCCACAACCACACCCACAAAGGCACCTCCTTCCCCCAAGTAGGTCTGTGACTATTCGGAGTGTTCTCTGACTGCTGGGCCATACTATGTTCCTCCGAAATGGCCTGTCTTCTCTCAGATATGGTCTCCTTGGCCAACTCTGTGAAGTTGACAGGAACCAGCGGTGAGCCACTACCTTCTTTCTCAGGAAAGGCCCCTCTTCAGAGCTCTTCTGGCATTTGGACATCTTCAAATCAGTAGGTACCAAGAAAGACTGACCCTGTCCTTGGTAAATCCAAACAAGTGAGACAACTGGGACTGGGACTGGGACTGGCTCGGGGTGCCTGGTTTCCTGGATCCCAAGTTCAGAGAGTTCCAACACCAAGGAAGTGAGGTGAGGTCACTTCCTTCAGGAACTGAATGAGGTCACTGCCTTGGCAACCACTTTGTTTTAACAGTTGCTTCTTATGGTCCCTTTAGATGGAGGCTGCCCCTACTTCCTGTGACCCTTTCATAAGTTAGAATGAGATATAATCCATAGGCTCTCAGGAACAGCTCTCCATAAGGCCTGGTTTGGTCCGTCTTCTCTACATTAAGAAGACAGAGGCTGATTCAGACACCAAACTTCATCCTACCAGGTTGTTTTCCATGGAAGATGACTTTTGCTCTCTCAGGTCCTTCATAGCTGCCTACATCTTCTCCAGGGATCATTTCTGCACATACCTTTGAGGTTCTCATCAGGTGGAAGATCCCATACATTCCTGAATTGTAAGACCAACACTGTCACTGCTTTTCTGTAAAGTTAGATTGAGGGAAGAGTGTATGGTTAGTGTTAATAACATTTTCAATTTTGGTTAGGAACCATTCTGCTCGATGAACAATGGTATTGGGAACCTGCGATATTTATAAGAATATAGAGGTGAAATATATGAACGAAAAGAGAAATCTAAGTAAGAATTGAAGCCCAGAAGGTCATTGGGTCCTTGATTGGGATACTTAGCATTGAATTACGTTCTGCACAGATGTCTCAGATAAATCGATATACAATGGCATAGGACCTTGTACCTTGGATGATTGAATGTAGAAGAGAACATCCAGTCAAAAAGGGATAGTCGGTAGGATTAGGAAGACAGTAGGTAGGTTTAGGAAGAAGAGTGAATATAGGATTTGGACCAAAGTTTTTTAGCAATAGGGTTTCGGTTAGAGAGTGAATGTTAGTGATAGCACATGTGAAGATTCAGTCACAATGATGAACTGGGGAAAATATGTAGGAAAGCAGATATCAATAGACACATTACAAAATCATTCAAAGTGTAAAGTGAGTGACAGCTTTAGACGTATTCAAAGGGTTGAGTTTGAATATATAATCTTTGAAAGAAACAAATATGTAGTCACCAATAGGATTTTCATTTGAGATCATTAGGCAACCTGGACATGGATGTTTTTAGTAATCCAGGATCACTTTCCATTTAGGTATGGTACAATCATAAGTGAGAACTTTGCTTTTTCTGTTAAGAATATTTCTGTGATAAAATGTATATGTAGATCAGGTTACATGTATTTGTTCCACCATTTCTGGGAGCAATATTTTGAAGACGTATAAATTAGTATTGGGGGTACAAAGAGGTGTACTCTGTGTCTATGAATATAGAGATAATACATGAATAGACCATACTGTGAATAAATAATATAACTGGTTCCACTTTAAATAATGGATTGAATTGATATCTGTAACTAAGTAAGAAAGCTTATATTGTTATACAATCATTCTTTCCAACCACTTATACATTTAAAGGTAATATTAGGGTTATGGTTTATCATGACGGGTGTTTTGCTTCAAATATGATAAAGGAAATCGAAAATAATGTGTTTGGAAAGAAGTCTCATGAAAAGAGCAGTCAAGAAACATGGAGGAATACATGGGTTCTGAAGCAGGAAGTGATTTGAAGTTAAACAAATGCGTATAAATTTGCTAAATTGTGGATGAAATATTTATATATCCTCTGATGTGCATAAATTGAAGAAATAGTAATGTTAAGGTGTTGAATAAAAATGAACGTCAAAATACACATCATGTCCCATAGGAATCTAATCTACTTGCATTGATGTTAAACTCGTGTCAGTTACTGTAGAAATATTATGATTTGGCTTTTTTTTTGGTGTTATAATACAATTTATTTTAGTACTAGCATGCCACAGAATGTAGAGGAAGGAACAATGGATTATTATTATCATTGTGATAATTTAAGGTTTTATATCACATTAAGCTATAATATGGCATAATATATCTTATGAATTAGAGAAAAATTTTTTTAAAAAACCTATTATTTAAGGACCATATGCACTGACAATTTAAATGGCTTTCTCGTGATTTCAATTTCTATCAATTGTGTATTAATTGCCAAATATTTATTTTAGTACTTTTCATATTCATAATTGATATAAAGTCAATTGTTTAATTCTTCTTGTAAGTAGTTACTTATTACAGCAGGGACATTATTAATAATTCTAAATCTTTATAAGAAAAATGGTACAAAGTTATTTTCATGCAAAATTAAGAATAATTGCCTTCTCTGAATGTTTGATTGTTAATACATATAACAAAGAGCTTTTGATGAGTCTCTTCCCCAGTAAAACATAAAATGCAAAGATATAGTTGGGTATGTATGTCCAAATAAAGATAAGAAGAAATACACATTATTAGCTAGAAAAAATTAAATAAAAGATGAAAAGAAAAATCCAATACATTGTACGAACTTGTCAGATGAGGTAGTATTCTGGAAGAATAGCCTAAGGCTAGACCTGGTCCATGACAAAATATTAACTAAAAAAATGAAATATGAAAAATATAGGAAATGCTATGAATTTTTCATGAAGGTAGGTGTATTATCCTTTAATCTCATTTTATGTGCATTTTCAAAAGCCAAATTTCTGGTAAAAAAATTTGTGATAGTTACAACTACACAAAACAAAGTTTCTGCTTAGCAAAATGAATGCATCTCAACCCTTTTTTAGCTGATTTCTTCCCACTCAATTTTAAACCTTTATTTATTTATTTATTTTTATTGGTTGTTCAAAACATTACAAAGCTCATGATATATCATCTTTGATACATTTTTCTCATTTGGTTTATGAACTCCCATTTTTCCCCAAATAAGAATTGCAGAAACACATTGCTTACACATTCACATTTTTACATAATGGCATATTAGTGACTGTTGTATTCTTCTACCTTTCCTATCCCCTACTATCCCCCCTCCCCTGCCCTCCCATCTTCCCTCTCTACCTCATGTGCTGTTGTTTAATTCTCTCCATTATTTCCGCCCCATTTCCCCTCACAACCTATTATGTGTAATTTTGTGTATCATTGAGGGTATTCTACCATTTCCATATGCTTTCTGTTCTCTCTCCCTTTCTCTCCCCCCACACGTCTTTGTATAATGTTAATCTTTTCCTCATGCTCTTCCTCCCTTTCTGTTCTTAGTTGCTCTCTTTATATCAAAGAAGACATTTGGCATTTGTTTTTTTAAGGATTGGCTAGCTTTGCTTAGCATATTCTGCTCTAATGCCATACATTTCACTGCAAATTCTATGATTTTGTAATTTTTTAGTGCTGCGTAATACTCCATTGTGTGTAGATTCCACATTTTTTTTATCCATTCATCTATTGAAGGGCATCTAAGTTGGTTCCACAGTCTAGCTGTTGTGAATTGTGCCGCTATGATCATTGATGTGGCAGTATCCCAATAGTACGCTGTTTTAAGATCCTCAGGGAATAGTCCAAGAAGTGTGATAGCTTGGTCAAATGGTGGATCCATTCCCAGCTTTCCCAGGAATCTCCATACTGCTTTCCAAATTGGCTGCACCAATTTGCAGTCCCACCAGCAGTGTACAAGTGTCCCCTTTTCCCCACATCCTCGCCAACACTTACTGTTGTTTGACTTCCTAATGGCTGCCGATCTTACTGGAGTGAGATGGTATCCTAGGGTGGTTTTGATTTGCATTTCTCTGACTGCTAGAGATTGTGAGCATTTTTTCATGTACTTGTTGATTGAAGTGTCCTCCTCTGTGAAGTGTCTGTTCAGGTCCTTGGCCCATTTGTTGATTGGGTTATTTGTTACCTTACTTTTTAATTTTTTGAGTTCTTTGTATATTTTGGATATTAGGGCTTTATCTGAAGTGAGAGGGGTAAAAATTTGTTCCCAGGATGTAGGTTCTCTATTTACCTCTCTTATTGTTTCTCTTGCTGAGAAAAAAAAAAAAAAACTTTTAGTTTAAGTAAGTCCCATTAATTTATTCTTGTTATTAACTCTTGGGCTATGGGTGTCCTATTAAGGAATTTGGAGCTCGACCCCACAGAATGTAGATCGTAGCCAACTTTTTCTTCTATCAGATGCAGTGTCTCTGATTTGATATCTAGCTCCTTGATCCATTTTGAGTTAACTTCCTTGCTTGGCGAAAGAAAGGGATTCAGTGTCATTTTGTTGCATATCGATTTCCAATTTTTCTACCATCATTTGTCCTTCGTATATTGCAGGGTTTTAGCCCCTTTTATCAAATATAAGAAAGTTGTAATTTTGTGGAATGGTTTCTGTGTCCTCTATTCTGTACCATTGGTCCACCTGCTTGTTTTGGTACCAGTACCATGCTGTTTTTGTTACTATTGCTTTGTAGTACAGTTTGAAGTCTGGTATCGCTATACCTCCAGATTCAAACATCCTGCTTAGAATTGCTGTTGCTATTCTGGGTCTTTTGTTTTTCCATATGAATTTCATGATTGCTTTATCTTTTCTACAAGAAATGTCGTTGGGATTTTGATTGGCATCAATTTAAACCTGTAGAGAATTTGGGTAATATCGCCATTTTCATGATGCTACTTCTGCCTATCCATGAATTGGGTATATTTTTCCATATTCTAAGATCTTCTTCTATCTCTTTATGTTTCTGTAGTTTTCATTTATAAATCTTTCACCTCTTTTGTTAGGTTGATTCCCAACTATTTAATTGTTTTTCCAATTATCTTATTTTCTTTGAGGATATTTTGAATGGAGTGGTTTTCCTCATTTCCATTTCAGAAGTTTTGCTGCTGATATACAGGAATGCCTTTGATTTATGCGTGTTGATTGTATATCTTGCCACTTTGCTGAATTTATTTATTAACTCTAGCAGTTCCTCTGTAGACCCTTTTGGGTCTGTTAAATATATTATCATGTCATCCGCAAATAGCGATAATTTAAGTTCTTCTTTTCCTAGTTTTATGCCTTTAATTTCTTTTGTCTGTCTAATTGCTATGCCTAGTATTTCAAGAACTGAATTAAATAGAAGTGGTGATAGAGGGCATCCCTCTTGTTCCAGATTTTAGAGGGAATGCCTTCAGCTTTTCTCAATTTTGGATGATGCCAGCCTGAGGTTTAGCATATATAGCTTTTAAAATCTTGAGATAAGTTCCTGTTATCCCTAGTTTTTCTAGTGTTTTCAACATAAAGGGATGCTGAACTATGTCGAATGTTTTTTCTGAATCTATCGATAAGATCATATGGTTGTTGTCTTTAAGTCTATTGATGTGGTGAATAGCATTTATTGATTTCCGTATAATGAACCAGCCTTGCATCCCAGGGATGAATCCTACATGATCATGGTGCATAATTTTTTTGATATGCTTTTGTATTCGATTCACCAAGATTTTATTGAGAATTTTTGCATCCAAGTTTATTAGAGATATTGGTCTGTAGTTTTCTTTCTTTGAAGTGTCTTTGTCTGGTTTTGGGATCAGGGTGATATTGGCCTCATAGAATGAATTTGGAAGAGTTCCTTCTTTTTCTATTTCTTGAAATAGCTTGGAAAGTATTGGTATTAATTCCTTTTTGAAGGTTTTGTAGATCTCTGCTGTATACCCATCCGGTCCATGGCTTTTTTTGGTTGGTAGTATTTTGATGGCTTCTTCTATTTCTTCCTTTGTTATTGGTCTGTTTAAATTGTGTGTGTCTTCCTGACTCAATCTGGGCAGATCGCATGACTTAAGAAGTTTATTGATATCTTCACTATCATCTATTTTATTGGAACATAGGGTTTCCATATACTTTCTAATTATCTTCTTATTTCTGTAGTGTCTGTTGTGATATTGCCTTTTTCATCCCGTATGTTAGTAATTTGAGTTCTCTCTTTTCTTCTCTTCCTTAGCATGGCTAAGGGCCTGTAAATCTTATTTATTTTTTCAAAGAACCAACTTTTAGTTTTATCAATATTTTCAATTTTTTTTGTTTCAATTTCGTTGATTTCTGCTCTAATTTTAATTATTTCTTGTCTTCTACTACATTTGCTGTTGTTTTGCTCTTCCATTTCTAGGTTTTTGAGGTGTAGTGTGAGTTCATTTATTTGCTGATTTTTCTTTTTTTTTTTTGAGGAAAGAACTCCAAGAAATGAATTTCCCTCTTAAAACTGCTTTCATTGTGTCCCATAGATTCCAGTATGTTGTGTCTGTATTGTCATTTGTCTCTACGAATTTTTTTATCTCCTCCTTTATGTCTTCTGTAAACCATTGATCATTCAGTAGCATGTTGTTCATTTTCCATGTGATGTAGGATTTTTCCTTCCTTCTTTTATCATTGATTTCCAGATTCATTCCATTATGATCAGATATGGTGCATGGTATTATCTCCACGACTTTATATTTACTAAGAATTGCCCTATGGCATAATATATGGTCTATCTTTGAGTAGGATCCATGTGCTGCTGAGGAGAACGTGTATCCACTTTTTGATGGTTGATATATTCTATATATGTCGGTGAAGTCTAGGTTACTGATTTTGCTGTTGAATTCTATAGTTTCTTTATTCAGTTTTTGTCTAGAGGATCTGTCTAATGGCTAGAGCGGTGTGTTGAAGTCACCCATAATTATTGTGTTGTAGTTTATTTGACTCTTGAACTTGAGGCGAGTTTGTTTTATGAGTGTTGCAGCTCAATTGTTTGGTGCATACAAATTGATAATGGTTATGCATTGTTGGTGCAAGGTTCCTTTTAACAGTATATAGTGTCCTTCTTTATCCCTTTTGATTAACGTAGGTTTGAAGTTGATTTTATTCGATATGAGTATGGCCACTCCTGCTTGCTTCCGAGGGTCATGTGAGTGGTATGATTTTTCCCAAACTTTTAATTTCAGCCTCTGTATGTCTTTACCTATCATATGAGTCTCCTGAAGGCAGCATATTGTTGGATTTTTTTTTTTTTTTTGGTCAAGGTTACTAGCTTATGTCTCTTGATTGGTGAGTTTAGGCCATTAACATTTAAGGTTACAATTGAAATATGATTTCTACTTCCAGTCATGTTTGTTTGTTTGTTTGTTTATTTATTCATTTATTTATTTATTTTGGTTAGTTTTTACATTTTGGTTATTTTCCTCTCCCTTTACTGAGATACCTCCTGCTGCTAGTTTCAGGCATTACTTTTCAAATCCTTTTCTTGTAGTATTTTGCTCAAAATGCTTTGCACTGCTGGTGTTCTGGCTGTAAATTCTTTTAGCTTTTGTTTATCGTGAAAGACTTAAATTTCATTGTCAAATCTGAAGCTTAATTTTGCTGGATACAGTATTCTTGGTTGGAATTCATTATTTTTGAGCGTTTGAAATACTTTGTTCCAGGATCTTCTTGCTTTCAAAGTTTGTGATGAAAAAAATCAGTCGTTAACTTAATTGGTTTACCCCTGAATGTAACCTGCCTACTTTCTCTCGTAGCTTTTAATATTCTCTCTTTGTTCTGTATGTCCTTGTTCTGGCTATCTTCATAAATATTTGTCTTGGAGTTGGTCTATTATGGTTTTGAATGCTTGGGGTCCTGTAGGCTTCCAGGATTTGGCAATCCATTCCAACTTTCATCTCTGGGAAATTTTCTAGAATTATTTCATTTAATATGTTGTCCATTCCTTTGGTTTGAATCTCTATGCCTTTTTCTATCCCAATGACTCTCAAATTTGTTTTTTTTTATGACATCCCATATCTCTTGAATAGATTGCTCATGGGATTTAAGCATCTTTTCTGTGTTTACTCTATTCTTTTCAAGTTGATAAACTTTGTCTTCATTATCTGACGTTCTAACTTCTACTTGATCTAGTCTATTTGTAATACTCTTCGTTTGAGTTTTTAATTTGGTTTATACTTTCCTGCATTTCTAGGATTACTGTTTGATATTTCTTTTTAATGTCTCTATCTCCTGGTAAAGCTCATTCTTTGCCATTTGAATTTGTTTGTTTATTTGATTTTCAAAATATACTTTTATTGCTTGGACTTGCTGCCTCATGTCTTCTCTAATATTCCTTTCCATCTGAGTTATTATGCCTTGAGTTTTTTCCCTATCCCTATTTCTGATGCTTCACGGTCCTCCTTTAGAATTTAGTTGTCCTGCATTTTTTGCACACCTCTTTTTCCCTTGTTTTTTCATGATGTTCACGTTACTTTTCAGCTCAATTTGATTGCTGTGTTTCTGCTTTCTTCAATAGATTTGTTTTGGTTTTATATATCTCTGTTGTCTCTCTTTTGTGTTTGTAGACTATGCCTGCAAAAGTGGATTCCACTTGGAAGGAATTCCGACAGCTGAGCTCCAGTGATGTCACCTGTCTGCTATGGCGGGCCCCAGGCTCCTTGCCGGGGTGTTTGAATGGGGGGGTGGGACTGGACTGTCTCTGGTTGGTTTCACCTCCCGGTCGCTGGTGGGCGGGCGGTCTCCAGCCATCCAGTCGTGCAATCAGCGAATGGGCTGTCACCGGCGGGCGGGTGATCTCTAGCTGCCCAATTGCGCAGGCAGCCAGCGGGTGATTGGTTGCTGGTGGGCAGGCGTTCTCCAGCCTCCTAGTCACGCGTGTCTGTCCTCTGGTCCCCTGGTTTCCTCTGCGAGTCCTGATTTCCCCTGCTACACCAGATTTCCCCTGAGTGATGCCTCTTGGCAGCTCAAACTGTACTCTTTGCCTGCCGTTCCTTGGGTGTGGAGTGTGTCTATTGGGAACACTGGCACTCTATTGTTTTGATTTTTTCCGCTTGCCCCACCCATTGCGCTGGCTAGACAAGTTTTGTTTTCACTGGTGATGGGAGGGGAAGTTGAAGGTCAGGTGCCACTAGTTTTCCCCCCGTCTTTATGAAGCCTTTCTCTGGTAATCCCTCCCCCGGAAAGCCTAAGAGAGAATTTTTGCGAATTACCTGCTGTATGGGAGATAAGCTGAGTAACACACACCTGTTTTGTTGTTGCAATCTGTCGGAGAGTGGTGGTGGATACTTCAGCTCTCCAAGATGGTGGCCGTTGGTTTCCTTGGTGGAGTTTCGGTTGTGGGGGATAGAACTGTAACACTTTCTTCCCCATCTGAAATCCCGAACTCAGCCCCGGGCTCAGTGGCGGGTGAGCCAGCCGGATTCCACAGAATCCGCAGCAACGTTTCTCCCTGCATGCTGGTCGCTTCACGGTGGAGGCCCGCCGTCTGTAGCCACGGCATGGGCCGCACGGATCAGCCACCCCAGATCTTCGGTCGCATAGTTGGCTCTTGTTTGAGACTCAATTACAGGACCTCGGGGGTGGAAATCATTCTTCTAGGTTCCAGGCACACCCATTTTTCTGTAAGATCCTAACAAGATACTTTTTCGTCATTCTAACTCCTTATTCACATGTGAAGTTGTGCAGTACAAAGGGTGTGATGCACTCTATTCATGGCCATCTTGCAATGTCAAAATATTAGGATTTCTATGCACCATTTACTGAAGATAGTTTTCAGTACTAGTAAACCAAAATGTTATTTCAGGTGGATGAATATTTCTGAGAATAATCTTTTGAAAAGTAGATTATAAATCCACATACATGAATATGAATGAAATTTGGGAGTGCATAATAAGACACATATATTTCATATTTTGAAAAATCTGGAGGGTATATATATATATATATATATATATATATATATATATATATACACAGACACACACAGAGAGACATTAAAAAGTAGCATTATATATGCCAATCGAAATTCATCATGAAATACATATCATCCCCAGATTCAAAAATATTTATTTTACTGAACATGGATTTATGTATAATGCTATTTAAATAGGAGGATCACCCATAGGTTGAATTCTCAGTTCCAACAGCTTTTAGAAGGAGTGATATCTTCTCACAATTTCTATATGCCAAGTCAGCCACCTCACCAAAAATATACGTGTGATACCAGGTATGAATCTATATGTGCATATAAAACTACATGTGCTAAATAGGCTACAGAGAAAGGGAGACAGGAATTCACATATTTGTTAACTTTAAAAAAACATGGAGAATACTTTCAACCAAATAATTGACTAGATTCATAACTCCTACCCTATATAATGCAAAAGGCAAGTCCAACTATACACGATGCCTCCTCTGAACTGCTTGTATTTCAATTCTGTTTGGGTTATTATTCTAGTCAGAGTTTAGTAGCGTAGGGGTTAGTGTGAGGGATTCACTATTTTGACTGGAAAATTATAAAATGAATCCAATGTGTATGCAAATATGTGCTACAAAAAATTGTTCCCACTGTCATCCAGAACAATGGCTTGGCATTACCTAGTCCCCAAGTAAGACAAAATTAGAGGAGAAGAGTTAGAAAATCTGTGAATACATATTTGGAATAGAATATGCTAAGGAGTTTCCAAAAGTAAGGGACAGGGTAAACACTCCACAAACTGGAGCTCTTCTGGCCTACAGACTTCTTGTGGAACTGCCTCTGAGGCTGGGCACTTGAAACATATGTTGTTGTCAAGTGTTTTAGCTTCGTTTCTAGTGAGACCAATAAAGGTGGGTCTGCATCTATGTGATCTGGAGGACATGGTTTCTTATTTTCCACTGAACATGAGCAGCAGTGCTGAATTTGCTATTTGTAGCTAAACTGTGGCCCCTGGGGTCTAAGTGTCTCCCCGTGTGGACTGTGAAGCCATTTTGTGATCCTAAAGTTTTCATGGTGTTTCTTGCAGCTTCACTGGGAGTTCGGTATTTGCTTCACAAAATACAAAGAGGTCAACTGGGACACAGTGCTGGAGGGAGTCCTGTCACGTGTGGTGGGTCAGTTTCTGCAGGACAATGCACCAACCATGCTTCTATCCCACATAACTTTCCCCATTGACCATAGCAACTTGATTCTGAAACTTTCCCTGAAACTTCTCAATATTACAAGATGCCTTTACATAGATGGGACTGCTTGCTGCACCATGTCAGTCACAAGACATTTGGAAGATAATGGCAGATCCACATGGCCCCACCACAAATGTTTTATCACACACCTGCCCACTACTGCTCTAGGCCAAGTACTCAGCAGGCTCCAATTTATTGGCATCTCTGTTCTACACCATTTTCATGAAACTCAGTCAATCAAGGCACTGTCTGGTATACTCATGATCAGCAACAGGACATCCAAAGGTTCTCCAGTGCCACCTGGTCATGGGAATTTCAAAAATTTCTTGGTATTTATCTAGCCATTTTTGAAAGATGAAGTTGGAGGCACTGTACGTTTCAAATCAATCCAGAACCATTAAATTTTGAGGAAGCTCATGTCAATGAAAGCTATGGAGAATTCTCACAGGCAAGGCTTCCCAAAGATAGGCTAAATGGTCACGTGAATCCAGGCCCATTGAGGTCTACAATGTGACGTCCATGTGTGTTTTGACTCTCAACTATGGCTGCCAAGTCTTTCAGAATAAAATCATGTGATATCTTGGCTGTGATTCCCAGTGCTTTGTGGAAATACAACCTGGGCATACATCTCAGTTTCCAAGGACGACTCTCATGCGTGGACTCATAACATCCCAACACAATTCATGGCAATACATCTCTGAGGTCAGTTCCAGAACTCAGTCTCTTAGGGGAATCACACCAGAGTTCATGTCAAGGTGGACCCAGTCATCTCTTCCAACCACCACACAAATGACCACAATTAAAACCAACACACTCCCACATGGCCCTCATGATCTTTCATATAAACACTCTTCATAACCTCTGGTTGAATGTTTCTATGAGGGGTGCAGACCAATACAGTCTCCAAAATAATCTCCCTTGCCCCTAATGTGCCTAAAAACAGGGTGGCTTGGACACCCTTCCTGTGAACCTGGTGTGATCACATAGGCCTGCTGTTAATACTTCTCTGCTTCTCCAATTTGAGGACTACTGACTGTGGGGTTTAGATTCTTTGTCTGAATTGGAGACATGAGGAAACCCAAGCTCCTACGGGCTAGCCTCTGCAGGGCTTTGAAGAAATTATTTGACCCAAAGCATTCCTATTCTAACTTGATGTAGGTCTAGAACCTCACAAAGGAAGGGGAGAGACTTCATCCAGAATGACTGCTCTTTTGGCTATTTTGGTTTTGTATGCACACATGGGATCCTTCTTTAGATCCATCAGGTGCTGAGAATCTAAGCCTAAGCCTCACACAGGGCCAAAAGGCTGATTCAGACACATCCTTTCCAAAGGAATTAAGCAAAAAGCCTCAGGTGATGCCCATTCATTTCCATGTGAAAACAGTTTTTTTCAGGCTTCAAAAAGGGGTGGCCTGAGGCAAAGACCTTTCAGACATTCAGGGCAGCAGAACAATTGGTAATTAAAAGGCCCATAGCAGGGTTTCTCCACTGAGACTCTCCTGATCACACTGATACCTGAGTTTTCTGAGATGCTCGCCATTCCCTTCAGCTATCCAGTACATGGCGATGTCACAGGGCTTGGAAGTGGTACATATATTGGACACAAAACCATGAGCCTATTCTGGAGAGTGGCCAGAATTCAGGAAGAAAGCAGAAACTTTGAAAGATAGCAAGTGTTGCCCATCGATAAGGCAAGCTGAAATCCATTCATAAATTGGGCAGGATGAATGCTGGGAAGCTTTCAACTAGACAGGACATATCAATTGATGCATTCTCTTTTCTAATGTCTACAACCATGGACACCGTGGGATACACAGACATAGAAACACTCGCCTTGTCAAACGACTTACTCAAAACAGTCTACACCAAACCAAACATACCGAATTTCCTACCTATTCTGAGAACATGAGACAAATATACAAACTCACACCCACACCCACAAAGGCACCTCCTTCCCTGAAGTAGGTCTGTGACTATCAAGAGTTTCTCTAATTGTGGACCATATTTTATTCCCACAAAATGGCCTGTCCTGTCTCAGATCTGGTCTCTTTGGTCAACATTTTGAACTACTGAGGAGCCAGCGGTGATCCAATACCTGCTTTCTCAGTAAAGGTGACTTTTCAGAGCTTTCTGGCATTTGGCCATCCTCACATCAGTAGGTACCAAGAAAGACTAAATCTGTCCTTGGTAAATCCAAGCAAGTGAGACCCCTGGGAGTGGGACTGGGACTGGATTTTGGTGACTGGCTTCCTGGATCCCAAGTTCAGAGAGTTCTGTCACCAAGGTTGTGAGGTGAGGTCACTTCCTTCAGAAAGTGAATAAGGTCACTGCCTTGGCAACCACGTTGTCATAACAGTTGCTTCAAAGAGTCCCATGAAATGGAGGCTGCCCCTACTTCCTGTGACACTTTCACAACTTAGAATGGTATATCAATCATAGGCACCCAGGAACAGCTCTCAACACATGCCTGGTTGGGTCCTTCTTCTCTAAATTAAGAAGACAGAGGCTGATTCAGACACATTCCTTCATCCTGACCAAGTTTTTTACAATGAAAGATGACTTTTGCTCTCTCAGTTCCTACATAGCTGCCTACAACTTCTGCAGGGATCATTTTTGCATGGACCTTTGAGTTTCTCAGTAGTTTGAAGGAATCCTACATTTTTGTATTGTAAGACCATCTCTGTCCCTGCTCTTCTGTAAAGTTAGATTGAGGCAACAGTGTATGGTTAGGGTTAATAACAGGTTTGATTTGGGTTAGGAATCATTCAGCTGGATGAATAATGGTATTGATGACCTGCGATAATTACAAGAATATATAGGTAAAATATAAGTATGAAAACAGAAATCTATGTAAGATTTAAAACCCAGAAGTGTATTAGGACCTTGATTGTGATACTTAGCTTTGATTTATTTTCTGCACAGATGTCTCAGGTACATCAATATAAAATTGCATTGGACCTTGTGCCTTTGATGATTGATTGTCAAAGATAACTTCCAGTCAAAAAGTGATAGTCAGTAAGATTAAGAAGATAGTCGGTAGTTTAGAAAGGAGAGTGAGTATAGAATTTGCACCAAAAGTTCTTTAGCTATAGCTTTTCGGGTATAGAGTAAATGTAAATGTCAGCACATGTGAAGAGTCAGCCACAATGATGAACTGGGAAAAATATGTAGGAAAATAGATATCAATAGAGACATTAGGAAATCTGGCAAAGTATAGTCGTTAGTGAAAAGTTAGTAAAATAGGTAGTTGTCTCTTCATGTTTTTCTGTATACTTAACTTCCCTCCCTGCCCTCCCCAAGGAAAGTATATAAGCCCTGTTTAAGCTGTTCTCAGGACTCTCTGCTCTATTGAAGTGAGCTCTGAGCCCCAGCATGCTGGACCACCAATAAACCCTTTGCTTTTGCATGAGACAGTTTCTTAGAGGTCTCTTCGCCTGACACTCATCCGACCTTTACATATGGAGGTTCCACCGAGTTCTGGCAGCAGCGGACGAGAGACCCCAACTGGCTCCTCAAGGGATTTGTAAGGCGCCTCTTTCTGGTGTCAGGTTTCAGGTTAGAGCTTGGCAAAATGGCTGTCAATGAAGAGTGTGAGCTCTCTCTCACGGTGGCTGACATATGTGTCACAGAGCCACAGGCCACCACCCTGAGGGACACCCCAGAGGACTCTGAAAATCAAGGAACAATAGTCTCCTCAACTCAGTGATATTTTGTTTCAGATTCGGTATTGCCAGCCCATCAGGTATTGCCGGCTACTCAGTCCTCGTCTCAGTGTTGGACGTCCATTTCCTGTCTTTATTGTCTTGTCTTGTCTGTGTCATGTGTCGTTGCTTTTACTGTTTGTGCATTTTTCATTATGGAAAAGAGCACTTCAATGCCTCTGTCCCTGACCCTTGATCACTGGACCAAATTCGGCTTAAGGGCTCAGAATCTTTCTTTTTCAGTAAACCGCTGGACCTGGCAGACTCTCTGTGCCTCAGAGTGGCCCACCTTTGGATTCGGATGGCCCTTAGAAGGATTTTTCTACTTCTCACTAATTTAAAAAGTCAGAGATATTGTCTTTCAGGAAGGGCCACATAGCCATCCAGATCAAAAGCCATATATCTTAACCCGGCATTACCTCTGCAAATCTCCTCCATGGGTGAAGCCTTTCTTTGCCCCTGCCCCCGCTCCTAATCCTTCCCCCACGATCTCTCAAACCCTCTGCTCCTCCTCCTCCTCCACCCTCTTTTCTGCCTAAGTCACAAGATTTAACTCTACTGGACTCTCATCCCTCTCCTTATCCCTTGCCCTGGTCTCCCAACCCCAACACCCTCTAAGTGATTCCCCTGCTGCTGACTCAGCCTCTCCGCCATTGGAGGAAGCTAAGCCAGCCCAGCACCCTCCAGAAAACTCCCCCGCGGCACACACAGCCCCTCCTCCCCTGGAGGAACCTGGCCCGGCTAAAGGAACTCACCATCAATGAAAGATTGAAAACCCTGGAACTCCCGTGATGCTCCCCCTTCGTCCCTATGTGCCAATGATTGATGATGGCCATGGGGAAAAAATGCAAGCCTACCAGTATTGGCCTTTCTCCTCTTCAGACCTATATAACTGGAAAAATAACAATCCCCCCTTTTAAGAGGACCCCACTCGTGTCTCAGGTGTGGTTGATTCATAGATGTTTTCACACCAGCCTACTTGGAATGACTGCCAACAACACCTAGGAACTCTCTTCATGACAGAGGAACAAAAGAGAATCCTCCTGGAAGCTAGAAAATAATATCCTCGGACCAGATGGGTGACTGACACAACTTCCCAACATATTCAACCCAGCTTTCCCTAGAATCGACAAAACTGGGACCCCAACACCTTTGAAGGTAGGGAGCATCTGTCCACTTATCTCCGGGCTCTAATAGCGGGTATCTTAGTGGCTGCTAGGCGACCAACTAATTTGGCCAAGGTAATAGAGATTATTCAAGGGCCTGATGTATCTCCCTCTATGTTTCTAGAGAGAATTATGGAGGCATATAGGAGATATACTCCTTTTGATACTCAGGCAGAGGCTCAAAAGGCATCTGTCATGATGGCCTTTATTGGGCAAGCTGCCATGGATATTTAAAGAAAGTTACAACACTTAGATGGATTACAAGATATGACTTTGAGAGATTTAGTCAGAGAAGACAAAAACGTATACTATACGAGAGAAACTGAGGAAGATAAGGAAGCAAAGAGTGGATAAAAGAAACAAAAGACAGACTAAGGAATTGACTCAGGTCCTGGTCACAACAACAAATAGGCCAGAAATAAAAAACATGGAGACAGGAAGGGATACCTGGGCCCAAACTAGAGGCCACCCCTGGCCTCAGATCAATGTGCCTACTGTAAAGAAAAAGGACACTGGGCCAAAGAGAGCCCTAGAAAGAGACAGCCACGCCAGCCAGCCATCCTGACTCTGGAGGATGACTAAGAAAGTTGGGGATCAGATCCCCTCCCCGAGCTCAGGTTAACTTTTGAAGTGGAGGGCACCCCAGTAAACATTGAAGTGGATACAGGGGCAATATACTCAGCCATTAAGGCTCCATTTTGCCCTCTATCAAATAAAAGGTCTCTAATTCAAGGGGCTAATTGCAGTAAATATCGGGCTTGGACAACTAAGAGGACCTGGGACCAGGGGAAAGGAAAAATCCATCACTCCTTCCATGTAATCCCAGAATGCCGGCCCCATTGATAGGCAGAGTTCTGCTCACCAAGCTCCGGGCCAAAATAACTTTTAACCCTGAAGGCCCCCAAGTTGAATTTCTAAATCCTTCAGTAAAAACTCCTATATTCACAGCTCTAACTATGTCAGTAGATAATGTACATCAAATCACTCACCTTAGTTTAAAGAAACTACATTCATTTATGAAGGATCAAGAACAGAGTTTTCCACTAACCGACTCACAGTTAAAGGAAATAACTGAATGGTTAACAAAAGCCTGTCAGGTCCATCAAATGGTTAATTCTTATCCTTCCAAGCTTCCTACAGGAAAGCACCTATGAGGAACCAGACAAGGACAATTCTGGGAAGTGTACTTTACTGAAATAAAGCCAGCAAGTTATGGACTTAAATATCTCCTAGTCTTTGTAGATACATTTTCAGGATGGATTGAAGCCTTTCCCACCAAAAAAAAAAGAAAAGGAAAAAAAGAAAAAAAAAGAAACAGTGCAAATTGTGGTGAAGAAGATCCTGGGAGATATTTTTCCAAGATACGGCCTGCCTAAAGTAATAGGGTGTGATAATGGACCGGCATTCATAACCCACATAAGTCAGGGGTTAGCCAGGACCTTGGGGATTTATTGAAAGTTACATTGTGCTTATAGACCCCCGAGTTCAGGACAGGCAGAATGAATGAATAGAAACATTAAAGAGACCATAACGAAATTAAGCTTAGAGACCGGCATAAAATATTGGACTATGCTCCTGCCTTATGAACTGTTTCATGCAAGAAATACTCCCTCTGTTTCTTTGTGTAACCTCACCCCCTATAAAATTTTCTATGGTGCCCCTCCTCCAGTATGGACCTAACCCCAACTCTAAGACCTAACGATTTCTTTCACACCCATTTGCTTTACAGACTTAAAGCTCTTGAAAGAACTCAGGATACCTGTGAAAACAGATGGCCACTGCCTAACAACCTGGGGACGAGAGGACTCCAAATCAACATCAAGTAAGATACTTCTTCTATGTAAGACGACATCAGGTGTCATCCCTGGAACCCCGCTTGAAAGGACCATACCAGGTGCTACTTATAACACCTACAGCGGTAAAGGTAGACAGAATCATTTCCTGGATCCATACCTCTCATCTCAAGCCTGCGGCCTGTTGAGACTCTGGCTGGAAACTGGAAAAGATTGGTAACCCTTTCAAATTGTGTATTCGCCATGTGGATAAAGCTATAGACTCTCCCCTTGACCACCAGTAGTCCTAACCCTCATCAGCCCATTCAGCAGTGATGGCTGATCACAAATCCTACTGGAAAAGAATTATGGTCTATCTCGTATATAGCCCAATTAGGTAACTAGTGACCATCTCTCTACCCAGACATTTATTAGCTGGCTATACGTCTTTCCTATTTGGATATCCCTGATGAAGAGGATGCCACTAAAATTCCATTAAATCCCTTCCAAACGGTAGACAATGGAAACAAACCTAATGGATGTAGGGACAAGTGAGCCAGATGCAGGTTGACTAGCCTAGATTACTATGATTGCCTGGTTGACTATCAAAGCCACATGAAATCACGGCTGTGTGGGGGGAAAGCCGACTTCTTCTCTAAGTCATGGGGATGTGAACATACAGGGACTGCCTGATGGATCTCAAGCTTCTCATCAAATTCTGTAGAGAAAAGGGAAAGAAAAGAGAAATTGGATGGAAATGGAAGGAGACCCTCATTGTTAAACAAAATTACATATAAGAGGTTGTGAGGGGAATGGGAAAAAAAATAAGGAGAGAAATGAATTACAGTAGATGGGGTAGAGAGAGAAGATGGAAGGGGAGGGGAGGGGTGATAGTAGAGAATAGGAAAGGTAGCAGAATACAACAGTTACTATTATGGAATTATGTAAAAATGTGGATGTGTAACCAATGTGATTCTGCAATCTTTGTAATGTTTTGAATAACCAATAAAAAAAATTCTGTACACAGCATTGGCCATATTACCAATTAGATAACCAAAACCGATGGCCCACAGTGGGGTCTCTAGGTCCTCAAATTCTGCGTGACATTTTTAACTTCTGCAAATGCTCAAAAGTGTGAAAGGAGATTCCCCTATGTGGAGGCCTTTTCCCTCCTTCGCTCACATCCTGACCTATGTTTCTCCAATAGATCCTCACCCTTAGCCTTCTGCTCCAGTCTCTCTGCTGTCACTATCACCGCAGCAACATGATTTCTCCCCTCCAATTACTAGATCAAAAATCCAAACCTCTGCCAGTTCTCAGACCATTGCCCAATTGCTGACGTAGCAGGTAATGAAGTACCCCTCCACCAACTCCCTCCTCTCTTCTCCTATCAGTGTCCGCACCGGATCCCACCAGGTCCTCTTACCAGCTAACCCAAATCTCAAACCAGCTAAGGAGAGCCCTCAGACCCCTATCCAAGATGTAATGAAAATGGACTTAAAAGTTTCTTTGTCATCACTGAAAAAAGGTTACTCAGAATTTAAAGTCCCTTACAGGCTTTTAGTGATACTAACTCCAGTCTTCTCCTCTGCTCTACCTGTTCTACTGCTCAAGTTTTTGTTGCTAGGAAAATCCCAAACCCCTTTCCCATTATTCCTTTACATCTTTCCTTCCTCATTCTCAGATCTTCAGAACTGCTCTCAGCCCCACCTACCCCATCTGCCCCCTCTGTACCAGGCCCACCGAAAAGTCTTATCTGACCTTCTTCAGAATTCTTCATCATAGCTGACTTTAGGACTTTCAGCAAAAGAGTCCCTATAAAAGACTTCAGAGTAGATAAAGTTCCTCTTTACGTGTTGCCCTGTTCTACTTGGCCACTGGCTAAAAAATCTGCACTCCTAAGGTAGACACCCCCTTATTAGTTTTTCACAAAATATGTGTACAAGGCCTCTGGCCCTGAGCTAGGGATTCACAGAGATGGCTACATTTCTAAGATACAGAAGTTACAAACTGGGCTCCATGGTAACAGCTGGCAGGGTGAAAATTAAAGGGAAGAAAGAGCTCTCCCTAACCCAGGTGTCCTTGAAAAGTTAACTTGCCAAGAACAGAGGAAAAAAAAGAAAAATAAACTGCTTTTTGTAAACTTCTGCAGACTGTGAACTTCTGCGCCCCTTCCTTTACATGTTGGGTACAAAATTCTGAAACTACCTAAACTTGGGTTTCAGGGGATTTATTGATTACAACAGAAGTAATGCCCTCTGAATCTGGTTGCAAACGAATAGGACTGTTTCCCTGTCTTCGGTACTATCTTAGGCGCCTTGCCTTGTCTGTCCCTACAGCAGTATAATTCTATATACTTAAACATTTTTTATGTTTTCATGAAGTTGTCAACAGATATGATTAATTGTGTAATGGTGCAGATGTTTCCCAGAGTGCTTTATCCTGATGCATGTTCATTTGAAATTCAAATAGGGGGAAATAAAACCTGGTTCCAATGGTCACATATATCCCTCACTTTAGCCATCCTATTAGAAATAGGAGTTGCAGCAGAGGTGGGCACAAGAACCACTGCCTTGGTCCATGGGACACAACAAATGACACAATTAGAAGCAGCAATAGACCAAAACTTAAAGATATTAGAAACCTCCATCACAGCTTTGCAGAAATCTTTAACCTCTCTCTCTGAAGTTGTTTTACAGAACAGTCAAGGGTTGAACCTCCTCTTCATGAGAGAAGGGGGCCTTTGTTCTGCATTGATGGAAGAATGTTGTGTTTATGCTGACCATTATGGAGTTGTAAAAAAATCTATGAGTAAATTAAAAGGACAACTTGAAGAGTGTCAATGAGAGACAGAGGCCAAAAAAGGGTGGTTTGAGTCTTGGTTCACACAGTCCCCCTGTTTAACTACGTATTTATCAACCCTGGCTGGTCCAATAATAATCCTCATATTATTGCTAACTATAAACTCTGTTTGTTCAACCATGTAATTTCTTTTCTCCAATCTCAAATTGGACAAGTTAAACTTATGTTAATACCCCACTAGCAGACATAAAATGTGACACCCCCCAATGATCACTTTTATGACTAAAAGTAGCTAGAAGAAAAGGTGGGGAATGAAAGGTTAACAAAATAGGCACTTGTCACTTTCTGTTTTTCTGTACGCTTAACAAAACACTGTTGAAATCTTGAGAAATGTTTGCTAATCTTGTTCCCAGAATGTGCTGTCCCCAACTGCCAAACTACAGAATGCACTCCCTCACCCGGTTACGCGCAAACTGCCCACTCGCCTTGATCCATTAATAAAAATCCCTCCCTGCCCTCTCCAAGGAAAGTATATAAGCTCTGCTTAAGCTGTTCTCAGGGCTCTCTGCTCTATTCAAGTGAGCTATGAGCACCAGCACGCTGGACCCCCAATAAACCCTTTGCTGTTGCATGAGGTAGATTCTGGGTGGTCTCTTCCTCCGACGCTCACCTGACATTTACTTGGATGACTGAATGTAGAAAAGAACATCCATTCAAAACGGGATAGTCAGTAAGATTAGGAATATAGTTGGTAGGTTTAGGAAGAAGAGTGAATATAGGATTTGGAAAAAAAAGTCCTTTAGCAATAGGGTTTCATATAGAGAGTGAATGTAAATGTCAGCACATGTGAAGAGTCAGTCACAATGATGAACTGGAGAAAACATGTAGGAAAGCAGATATCAATAGAGACATTATGAAATCAGGCAAAGCATAAAGTTAGTGATAGGATTACACATTCAACATGTTTGACTTTAATTATATAATCTAAGGAAAAAAGAAATATGTAGTCGTCAATAGGATTGACATTTGAGAGCATTAGGCAAGTGGACATGGATGATTTTAGTAATGCAGGTTCACTTTCCATTTAGGTTTTGGTACAATCATAAGTGTGACCTTTGCATTTTGTTTTCAGAATATTACTGTGATACAATGTATATGTAGATCAGGTGACATGAGTATTTCTTGTACCATTTCTGGGAGCAATATTTTGAAGACGTATAAATTAGTATTGGGGGTACAAAGAGTTGTACCCTGTGTCTATGAATATAGAGGTTTCCTGGCCTAAAGACATTTTGAGAAACTGCCTCTGAGGCTGGGCACTTGAAATATATGTTGTTGTCAGGAGCTTTAGCTTCCTTTGTTTTGAGACCATCAAAGCTAGATATGCATCTATGTGACCTGAAGGACATGTGTTCTTATTTTCCAATGAAAATGGTGCAGCAGTGATGAATTCTCTTTTTGTAGGTAAACAATGGCCATTGGGGCTAAGCGTCTCCCCGTGTGGACTGTGAAGCCCTTTGGTCATACTCCACTTTTAATGGTCTTTCTTGCTGCTACAATGGGAGTTTGGTATTTGCTTCACAAAATACAAGGAGTCCAAATTGGTCGCAGTGCTGCACGGCATTCTGTCACATGTGGTTGGTCAGTGTCTGCTGGAGAACGCACCAACTAGGCTTCTACCCCACATAGCTTGCACTCTTTTCCATAGCAACCTGATTCTGAACATTGCCCAGAAACGTCTCCATATACCAAGATGCCTTTTCATATAATTGTCTGCTGGCTGCACCATGTCAGTCACAGGACATTTGGAAGCCAATGGCAGATCTACATGGCCACAGCACAGATGTATTATCACACACTTGCTAACCACTACTCTAGGCTCACTACTCAGAAGGCTCCAACTTACTGGCATCTCTGTTCTACAGCATTTTCATGAAGCCCAGTCAATCAAGGCACTGTCTGGTATACTCCTGATCAGCAATAGGACATGGAAATGTTTTCCAGTGCCATCTGGTCAAGGGAATGTCCAAAATTTCATGGTATTTTTCTCGCCATTTTTCAAGGATGAATTTGGAGCCACTGTGTGTTTCCCATTCATCCAGGAACCATAAAATTTTGAGGAAGCTCATTTGAATGAAACCTCTGGAGAACTCTCACAGGCAAGGCTTCCCAAAGAGGGGGCAAAAGGTCACATGAAGCCAGGCCCATTGAGGTCTACAATGTGAGATAAATGTGTGTTTTGTCTCTTAATTATGGCTTTCAACTCTTTAAAAATAAAATCATGTAATATCCTGGATGAGATTTCCATGGCGATGTGGAAAGCCATCCTGGCCCTAGAACTCAGTTTCCAAGGGCGATTCTCATGCGTGGCCTCCTAAAATCCCAACACGACTTCATGGCAATACTTCTCTTAGTTCAGTTCCAGAACTCAGTCTTATGGGAATCACACCAGTGTTCAAGCCCAGGTGGACCCAGTAATCTCTTCCAACCACAAACAAATGACCACAATTAAAACCAAAGCACTCTCAAATGGCCTTCAGCTTCTTCCATATAGACACTCAACATAAATTATATAACTGGTACCAACTTTAAATAATGGATTGAATTGTTATCTGAAAATATACAGGAAATCTTATATTGATATACAATCATTCATTCCAAAAAGTTATACATCTAATGGTAATATTAGGGTTATGGTTTATCATGAAGAGTGTGGGAGTTTTGCTTCAAATTTTTATGGAAATCGAAAACAATGTGTTTGGAAAGAAGTCTCATGAGAAGAACAGTCAAGAAACCTGGAGGAATACATGTGTTCTGAAGCAGGAAATGATTGAAAGTGAAACAAATGCCTATTAATTTGTGAACCTGTGGATGAAATATATATCCTATGGTGCGCATAAACTGAAGAAATAGTAATGTACCAGTGTTAAATAAAATGAACTTCAAAATACACATCATGTCCCATAGGAATCTATTTGCATTGATGTTAAACTGGGTCAGTTACTGTAGAAATATTAGGATTGTATGCACCATTTACTGACGTTACTTTTCAGTACTAGGAAACAAATATGTATTTCAGGTGGATGTATATTTCTGAGAATAATCTTGTGAAAAGTTGATTATGAATCCACATACATGAACATGAATGAATTTAGGTAGTGTATATAGGACACATATATTTTATATTTTGAAAAATTTGGAGGGTATATATATATATATATATATATATATATATATATATATATATATATATATTTACACACACACACACACAAAACACAAACACAGACAATGAAAAGTAGCAATATATATGCCAATCGAAATTCTTCATGAAATATATATCATCCACTGATGCAAAAATATTAATTTTACTTAGAATGGATTTATGTATAATGTTTTTTTTTACTAGGAGGCTCCCCCATAGGTTGAATTTTCAGTTCCAACAGCGTTTAGGAGAAGTGATCTCTTCTCACAATTTGAATCTGCTAAGTCAGCCACCTCACAAGAATATACGTGTGATACCACGTAGGATTCTATATGTGCATATAAAATACATGTGGCAAGTAGGCTACAGAGAAAGGGAGACAGGTATTCACATATTTTTTAACTTTAAAAACACATGGAGAACTATTTCATTTAAAAATTAGCTAGATTTATAACACCTACCCTAGATCATGCAAAAGGCAACTCCAACTATACACCATGCCTCCTCTGAACTGCTTGTATTTCTATTCTATTTGGGTTATTTTTCTCCATCATATTAGGATTAGTAGTCATAGTCTAGTAGGGTATGGGTTAGTGCCAGGTGTCCCGGCCGGCAGGACACATCAACGTGGGCATCGAACATAGTTGGGAAGGAATGAAGGGACAAGAGACAGGACAGATGACACCCAGACAGGAGTTCTGATCAAGCTGCAAACTTTTATTGTTCTCACAGGGTGTTTATATGCTGCTGATGGGAAAGCTCTCTTATCGGCAGTTGCTGGATGTCTTCACAGGGTTAGATAACCTCAGGATATTTCAGGAAGACAGATGGCGACAGGATGTCTCAGGGAGATACATGGTTGTGGGATATCTCCCAGGCAGGATGTCTCCCAGGGGGCTGTTTCTTGTAAGTGTCAGGCTATTCTTTGAAGGAGAACTTCCTTTTAGCCCCTGACATCTCCCCCTTTCTTATATAAAATATTTGACCTACCTTACCGGCCATGTTTTTAGGGGGGTTTAGAGGCTCTGTTTCTCTAGGAGGCCTTAGAATATCTCCTGATCCGAGCGAGCATCTTTACTAGCAGATTTCGTGGTGGCCTTGGCATGTTTTTGTAGGAGATGGCCTTGAAGGGGAAGCATGCCAACCGCCATGCACCAGAGCATGTCACTCACAGGTCTTGTGTTTGGGGATCCGTGGATCCATCCTTTTGCAATCCTTCCTGCACCCTCATATATTATGGCCTAACGTCCTCACTCCATGGGTGCGTCTTCCCCCAAGCTGAAGGGCCCATGTAGACGAACCCTTATGGCAAGGGCAGAAGATGGTTTGTCAGAGCTGTTACTTATAGTTTTATGTAAGAAAGAGAGATTTGTGGGGATGTAAACTTAAGAAATAAGCCTGTGAGAAGGGTAGAACATCCTTTTAAAAGTTGACAGCGTGGTCTTCCATCTCCAGATGATGATAGTGGATTTGTAGGGGCTTAGAGGCCATAATATTAATGTGTTCTTTAATAAATTGTACCACACTGTTTATAATGCAGGGTCCTATGGTCACCATTAAACGTAAACCCAACAAAGGGCCTAATAGGGGAAGAAGGTAGGGTAGAAATCCATTAAACTTTGTCCAGAGGAGATTTTCAAATAGTTCCCTTCATCTCTTTTCTAGATCTTCTTGAAGCTGCTTAAATTTAGTGCATACTATGACTGATTTATTGGCATAAAAGCAGCATCGTTCCCCTAAGGCCAATCAAATATCTCCCTGGTTAGCAGTCAGCAAATCTAAGCCTCGTCTGTTTTGAAGGAACACTTTTGCCAGGAAGTCTTTTTGGTCCTACAAATCTTTAATGGTTTCTGATAGAGTTTGTACATCATTTTAAGTTGTTGAGACAGGCGATGGTAAGGGTGTATTGCCGTGCCTAAGCCAGTGTACCTGTGCCCACAGCAGCTGTTATTCCAAGGCTGGCAATAAGTGATAAGGCCTGTATCGCGCGCCTCTGTCTTTTGACTAAGGTGTCTAGGCTAGAGGTTCGTCTCCTGGGACAATAGTTATATCAGGGAGTAATAAGGCAAGAACACAGCCACTGTTCCAATTCGCTGGAAGCCTGGGGAAGGCCACATTTCCTCCACACATAACAACTGTGCCATTGGGGGGACAAAGAGATGGGATGGGTGAGGAATAATTTTGTACTGTTGAGCAATTTCCAAAGGAAGCAATTCCAAAATCCATATCATAGGTATTATTCTGCATCACGCCTAAAAGACATAATGTAAAAGTGCCTATAGGCTGTACTTTAAAGGGAAATCCGGGTTGGCATGTATTATCATTGTCCATAGTAGAATTAATAGGAACTGCCATAGGCATGCTTGCCCCTGTTGTCATGCAGAGCCAGCAATTAGCAGCAAGAGTGGGGTTGGAATTATTAAGGAAGGAGAAGGTAGTTTGCAAAATATCTAATGTATTGGTATCTAAACCTGGGAACTGGGATTTCGGCTACATTAAGGGATGATATGTGAGCTCAGGGATTTGGGGTTTCAAAAGTTTGATTATCTGAGGATGCTTGACTGCATCAGTGGGTCCTCTACCATCAGAGACCCCTGTAGGGTCCTTAATGGGCCAGTAGGAAGTTTTTCCGACAGTGCCTTGGCAACCAGCTGACTTTAGCTTGGTTTATTTGCCTTCTCCTCCCTGGTCAAAGAGAACGGGGGTATAATGAATAGTGGTCCCCCCTGCTTCATGAGTTTTAGTTAGGGAGGCTTCAAAAAATCATTCTCCCTGCTTGTTAACACAAATTAAGGCCGACACAAAACAAGAGACATGCATCGCCTGGGTATGCGTACGGGTTGCAGAACAATTTTGGAGAGCTTTACTTGTACTAGGGGGAATAATCTTTGGCTTGTTAACACATACCCATTTAGGCTGATGAACTCCTCTGAATTTATGGTCAACCTCGGCACGGAGGTAAGCCACCTTAGTCATGCAGTCAGCAGTCTGGTTCCAACTAGTGGGAGCCTGAGTCCAAGATCCTCCGTTGCCTTCACGGGGGGAGGGGGGGAAGGTACTCCATGATGTTGGAAGGTGGAGGGCCCAGGCCTCCATGCACAAACCTGTTCAGCAGAAGTGCCTTAAGCAGGATCCTCACACAGATTGTTGGATGGATCCGAAAAAGGGGAAAATTTGTACTCAGGGAGAGGGCCTCCGTCCCCGGTTTGAGGTAAGTCATTAACCTGTTTAACCAGGCATTCTGGTAACCATCTTGGGGCTGCTAGCTCTTGGTCCAAAACACAAGCTGAGCCTCATTCCCAGATGAGGACAGGATGTGGGCATTTCCATTTATTTGTAAGGGGATTTCGCCACATAACAGGTGGCTGATCAGAATTGGAAAAGGGATGCCAGTGTGTGTCTGCAGCCGAAAGGCCTTCACTGTCTAGGGTAAGAAAAGAAAGGGCAAATAATGCATGGTTAAGGCAATGCCTGTGAGTGGTAAATACAAGGGCGGAAGCCTTAAGGCGAAATAGCCAAGTCTTTAAGGTAAGGTGGAACATTCCACAATGCCTTGGCCCTGAGGTTTGTATTGAATTCCAGTAGGATGACAAAATTGCAAGGTAGCACAAAACTGTTTAAACTTGGCACTGGTATATGGAGGACAATTATCTGTTTTAATATGTATTGGTTTACCCATTATGGAAAAGGCTGAAACAAGATGAGAAAGGACATCTTTGGTAGCCTCTCCAGAATGTGGTGATGCAAAAATAAAGCTGCTGAAGGTATCGATAGAAACGTGTATATATTTGGTTTTTCCAAATTCAGGAAAATGAGTAACATCCATTTGCCAAACCTGATTTGGCAGTAATCCTCGGGGGTTAACTCCCAAGTGTTGAATGGGGAGGGAGAGAGCGCAAGCAGGGCATTCTTTTACTATTTCTCGTTTCTGTTGCCTGGTAATTTTACAAAGTAATCGAAGGCTCTGGGAATTTAGTTGGTGAAGATTGTTTAGCTCCGTGGCCTATTGAATGGAGCCACCAAAAATTGGAAAGATGGTAGGAGTTGCTGCATCAGCTTGAGCATTACCTGTGTTAGAGGGCCGGAAAGATCAGAGTGTGCCCTGATGTGTCCTAAGAAAAATGGGTGTTGTCTGGCCTGAATTAGCTGCTGAAGCTGGTGAAACAGAAAGGCCGCATTGGAAGAAGCTTTAATGGCGGGTGAGATCTCCAGCAGGGGTACAGAATGAGCAATGTAGGCACTGTCTGTATGAATATTAACAGGATTATCACAAAATGTTATAAAAACTTGTGTTATGGCAAACAATTTCACAAACTGTGCTGAATGATAGACAGTATCAAAGGTGGTAGGCTGGTTATTGACAACAAAGACCACACAGCCATTACTGGAACCGTCTGTAAAGACAGTAAGGGCTTGGAACTGGGAGCCTTTTGAGTAATTTTGGGAAAAATAAATGGATGTATCTGGACAAAATGTAAAAGGGTGTCATTGGGGACGTGGTTATCAATTGTTCCCAAATGGCCTGATTGGGCAATACCCCATTCATCCCCTCTCTGTAGTAAAAATTGGGTTTGGTCATTAGTATATGGAATTAAAATATTATCAGGGTCTTTGCCAAAATGTTGTCAAGAAAGCAAACGACCTTTAATAATAATAGAAGCTACCTGAGCAAGATAAACGGTAATAAACTTGGAGGATGTGGTGGATAAATGGACCCAAAGCAAGGGGAAGCCTTTATTTTTAAAATATGGATATCACTGCCAAAATTTTCCTGAGGGTATATGAGGAGTGTGTAAAAGAACCAGAACCAGAGGAAGGTTATAAGAAATTTGTGTAACAAACTGTTTGGCAATGGCCTCTTTGACTTGGTTTAATGCCTGTCATGCCTCGGGAGTAAGCTTTTGAGGGGAGGAAGGGTAGAAATCACCTCTCAAAATATCATTAAGGGGCAAAAGTACACAAGTGGATAATTTTAAATATGTTCTTAGCCATTGAATATCTCCCAGTAATTTTTGAGAATCATTAAGGGTGTGAAGATGGTTCACACGCAGTTGTATTTTATGAATTTGGATCTGATTATCTTGAAGTTTAAGGCCCAAATAGGTATAAGGGTCCTGTGTTTAAACCTTATCAGGAGCTATCCGTAGTCTCAAGGTAGTGAGGGTTTTCTAAAGGTCCAAGTAACAATTATTAAGGTCATGGTAATTAGGTGCAGCAATTAAAAATTCATCCATATTATGTAAAACATAAAATTGTGGTCATCACTCTCTCACAGGGTCTACTGCTTGAACAACTTATATTTAGCAAAGACTAGGGCTGTTGGCCATACCTTGGGGAAGAACCTTCCATTGAAATCTCTGCATAGGGCCGTGGAAATTAATGCAAGGGAGACTAAAGGCAAAATAGGGTCTATCCTCAGGATGTAAAGGAATGGTAAAAAAGCAAACTTTTAAGTCAATAACCATTTTACAATAGTTTTGGGAATAGCCATTGGTGTGGGAATTCGAGGCAGTAGTGCTCCCATCAGGCACATAACTTTATTACTGGCACACAAATATTGTAAAAGATGCCGCTTGTCTGATTTTTTCTTGATAACAAAAATAGGAGTAATCAATGGTGAGGTTGAGGGCTCTACATGGCTGGCTGCCAGCTGTTCCTGCACTAACATGGAGGCAGCCTCCAATTTTTTGGGGGGGTAAGGGGCCACTGATCCACCCACACAAGAGTCTGAGTCTCCCAAATAATTTTATCTGCATGGGGTACAGGAGGGTCAGGAACCGACACTAAAAATCAGAATACCCAAGTCCATATGTATTTGTTTTTTTATGGGTTTTATAGTCCCCAACAGTCCTTCTCTCAGTCTCACAAGGCCTGTATCAGGGACAAAATTTATACGAAGCATTTGATGAGTCACCATGGAATTGGGACTGGCAAGAATGACTTCCATTTGACTCAAAATATCTCGGCCCCATAGGTTAACAGGGAGGTCAGGAACAATGAAAGGAGTGACAGTCACCTTATTACCCTCTTTATCAGTAAAGCTAAGAGCCCTAGAACTGACATGGGGATTTTTTGACTCTTAACCCTTTTAGGTCATTCAAGGATGGGGTGATGGGCCAACCTGATGGCCAGTATTTGTGAGAAATAATTGTGGCATCAGCTCCAGTATCTAGAATTCCTTGGAATTCCTTTTTTTCAATAAGTAAGGTAAGGGTGGGTCTATTGTGAGAAATGGGCTGAACCCAATATACATCAGAGGAGCCGAGGGAGGCTGTCCCCCATTGTATGTTTGGGCAGTGGAAGTGCCTCCTGAATCCAAGGGAAGGAATATTAATTGTGCAAGTCTTGTTCCTGCTGGGATGGCCGCAACTCCATTAATAGCTGTTGCTAGTATTTTTATTTCTCCAGTGAAATCATTATCATTAATGCCAGGGAAGACCTGAACACCATTTAAGGTAGCAGAGGCTCTTCCAAGAATAAGGGCACTCGTATGAGATGAAGGGGGACCCATGATTCTAGTGGGTATTATCTGGTGCCCTTGCATTGAGTCTAATATTGTATCGGTGGTGGCACAGAGGTCCAATCCTGCGCTGCCTGGGGTGGCTAGTTGGAGGGAGGCAATTGTGGGGAAGAATTTTGTGGTAGGTTTGGAGTTTGGAAGGGAATAAACCTTATTGCCCCTGGTTTTGTCCTGGGGGATGTCGTGGCCAGGGGCTGGCCCCGCAGGGGGTTTCCTGAGAAGCAGGAAGAAATAGGCTGTCTGAGGCCATTTGTCTTAGATCTACACTTACTGGCCCAGTGATGACATTTACCACATCTAGAACAAAGGGTAGCTGGGGGCGGTTTAGCCCCAGTTTGAGGAGACGATATTCCTAGGCTTTGTTTTTCTTTCAGACACTTGCGTGCAAAATGGCCAGGTTGTTTACAAGTAAAGCAAGTACATGAGCCAGGATTGTGAAAGACCTTGGTAAAGGGGGCATGTAGGGCGAGACCCATGGCATGGGCTGCACCCACCCCTGCACAGAGTCTAATAAAGTCAGAAAGTTTCCCTTTTACCTTATCTGGTCGAAGAACATCCTGACATGCCGGGTTGGCGTTTTCAAAGGCAAGATGTTTTACAAAAGTTCTTTTGCTTTTGCTTGGTCCAAGCAAGCATTCTGCAGCTAGGTTAAGCCGGGGAACAAGGTTTCTATAAGGGTCGTTGGGTCCTTGTCAAATTTTTGCCAAAGAAGTGGTAGCCGAGCCAGTTTGAGGGAGGCATCTCCAAGCATGTAAGCAAGCCATCTGAATCTGCGCCAAAATTCCAGCAGGGAAACGTGCCTATTTAGTTTTAGTGTCAAATGGCGCATAGCCCACTAGCTTAACATAAGTTCAGGATTTAGAGGAGGCCTTAGTTAATTTTTTTTGAGCAGTTTCCTGACAGTGCTCCTCGAAATCTGCATTCCATAACAGGAAATCTCTGGCACTGAGGGTAGCTCGATCTAAAAATTTCCAATCATTGGGAGTAAGCCATTGTGCGCTGTGGCTTTCTAATAAAGTCAACTTGTAGGGCACAGTGGGGCCATTGTGAGCACAAGTCTTTTTATGTTTTTCAAGAAAACGCAGGCTTAATTTTTTTGTAGACACTCTGGGTTCCTTCCTGCCTAGGGGTGAACTCCTCATCCTCTGAGTCCTGATCTCCTTGGTCCATTTCCCCCACTTCCTCCTCTTGATCCTCGTCTAAGTCTTTGACCTCAGCCTGGGCAGGCTTATCTATCTGACTGCGGGTGACTGGGAAGGCGAGAACAGGCTGATGGAGTGGCTTAGCCTTTGTATTAGACCGCCGTGGGCCAGCTTGCATTGACTCCGTGCCTAAGGCTAATGAACAGAGCTCAGAGTCTAGGGATCTTAATTCTTTTAAAAGTTTGATCTGTTCCCGTCTATGTTGGAGAGACTCTCACAAGGGAGCCAGGCTAGGCAAGGGAAGTGGGAAAAAATATCTGGGTTGCATTTTGTTCCTGAAAGGCTGGAGCACAAAAGGCAGGAGGGATATAGGAGGTAGGTAGATGTGTAAGTCCTATAGGCTGTGGCAGGGTCCTGAGAGGTGGCGCATCTTCTGAATGGTAGCTTGCTGCTTCCTTCTCCAAGGTAGCCTCCGTCCCAGGGGTCAATGTGTCTCTGGGATTTAAAACTCGATAAAGGTGTTTGGTAACCATTGGAGCCTTATTCATTAGGGTGGTATTTTGAGGGGGACTAGGAAGGTTCCCAGGTTCCTGGGGAGACTGAGAAGGGTCAATGTCTATACTAACTGATGGGCATGCCGTGGGGAGACGAGAGGTGTTGTGCATAGTCTCTTCTCCAATCCTGACAAGTTGTAAGGTACCATTGTCAAAGGGTGAACTTTTAAGAATTTCATTAATTAAGTTCCAGTAAGAAAAGGTGGGAACTGGCACTTTTTCTGGGCCAAAGGTTTCATAATAATCTTTTAAACAGTCTCTTACTCTAAGCCATCTTTTGCCATCAATGGTCACTTCAATGTGAAATCATGGACACAATTCTCCTATGTATTAGAAGAAAAATTTTAAGTCCTTTTTCTTAACACGCACCCCCCATGTCTTGAAGGACTCCTTGAGGCCTGACAAAAACAAATCATGTGACGAAACTGCTTGTCCCATGGTGGGTCACTCACCGTGCGTCATCCCCACTCTCCTCCTGGATCTGTCTCTTTGTGGTGTCTGCTGTGGCAATCGCGAGCTCCACTTGATGAAGTCTTCCAGGAGGACGGGGTTCCCAATCAGTCAAAGGCTCGAGCCCCAGTCAGTGGGTGCCAGTAGTCACGGCTGGAAAGACACATCAACAGGGGCAGCGAACCTAGATGCGGAGGAATAAAGGGACAAGAGACACGAGAGATGACAGCAAGACAGGAGTTCTGATCAAGCTGCAAACTTTTATTTTTCACACAGGGGCATTTATATGCTGGAGATGGGAAAGCTCTCTTATCGAAAGTTCCTGGATGTCTTCACAAGGTGAGATAAACTCAGGATGTTTCAGGAATACAGATGGCAACAGGATGTCTCAGAGACACAGTTGGCTACAGGATGTCTCCCAGACAGGATGTCTCCATGGGGGCTGTTTCTTGGAAGTGTCAGGCTATTCTTTGAAGGTGAATTCCTTCTACGCCTGACAGTCAGGGATTCAGTATTTCAAATGGAAAATTGGAAAAAGAATCCAATGTGTATTCAGAACAATGCCTTGACATTACCTTCATCCCATGTAAGACACAATTAGAGGAGAAGAGTTAGAAAATCTGTGAATACACATCTGGAATGGAAAATGCTCAGGAGTTCACAACCTTGGAGGTGGTATAGGAGTTTCCAAAAGTCAGGGACAGGGTAAAAACTCCACAAACATGGAGCTCTGCCGGCCTAAATATTTCTTGAGAAACTTCATCTGAGGTTGTTTTTAGGAGCTTTAGCTTCCTTTATAGTGAGACGATCAAAGCTGGGTCAGCATCTATGTGACCTAGAGGACATTGTTTCTTATTTTCCAATGAACATGAGGCAGCAGTGCTGAATTCTCTCTTTGTAGGGAAACTGTGGCCACTGGTGGCTAAGTGTCTCCCAGGGTGGAATGTGAAGCCATTGGTCATCCTCCAATTTTTGTGGTGTTTCTTGCAGCTGCACTGGGAGTTTGATATTTGCTTCACAAAATACAAGAAGTTCAACTGGGACACAGTGATGAAGGGAGTTATGTCACGTGTGGTGGGTAAGGGTCTGCAGGAGAATGCACCAACAAGGCTTCTATCCCACATAGCTTGCCCTCTTGACCATAGCAATCTGATTGTAAACATTGCCCTGAATCCTCTCCATATAACAAGATGCCTTTACATACAAGGATCTGGGGCTTATACCATGTCAGTCACAAACCATTTGGAAGCGAAGGGCAGATGCAGATGACCCGACCACAGATGTTTTAACACACACCAGCACACCACTGCTCTAGGCCGACTACTCAGCAGGCTCCAAATTACTGGCATCTCCGTTCTACACCATTTTCATGAAACCCAGTCAATCAAGGCACTGTCTGGTACACTGATGGTCATCAATAGGACATCCAAAGGTTCTCCAGGTCCACCTGGTCATGGGAATGTCAAAAATTTAAAGGTATTTATCTAGCCATTTTTCAAGGGTGAAGTTGGAGGCACTGTGGGTTTCAATTCATTCAGGAATGATTAAATGGAGAGGAAGCTCATTTCAATGAAAGCTCTGGAGAACTATCACACGCAAGGCTTCCCAAAGACAGGCCAAAAGGTCCCATGAAGCCAGACCTATTGAGGTCTACAATTTGAGGTCCATATGTGTTTTGACTTGCAACTATGGCTGCCAAGTCTTTAAGAATAAAATCATGTGATATCCTTCCCAAGATATCCAGTGCTCTGTGGAAAGCCAACCTGGGCATAGATCCCAGTTTCCAAGGGCGACTCTCATGCATGGCCTCCTAAAATCCCAACACAATACAAGGCAATACTTCTTTGAGGTAAGTTCCAGAACTCAGTCTCTAAGGAGAATCACACCAGTGTTCAAGCCCAGGTGGACCCAGTCATCTATTCCAAGCGCCACACAAATGACCGCAATTAAAATCAAGACACTCCCACATGGCCCTCATTTTCTTCCATATAGACACTCATCATAACCTCTGGCTGGAGGTTTCCATGAGGGGCACAGCCTAAGACAGTGTCCAAAATAAGCTCCCTTGCATCCATTTGCCTAAAGTCAGTGTGGCCGGGACATCCTTCCTGTGAACCAGGAGTGTTCAAAGAGGCCTGCCGTTAATATTGCTCTTATTCTCAATTTTGAGGCCTACTGACTGTGGTGTTTAGATTCTTTATGTTAATTGGAGTCATGAGAAAACCCAAGAACCTATGGTCTAGTGTCTGCAGGGCTTTGAAGAACTCATTTGACCCAAAGGATCCATATTCTCAATGATGGAAGTCAGAAACCTTACAGAGGAAGGCAAGAAACTTCATCCAAAATGACTGCTCTTTTGGCTTTTTGATTTGCATGCACACATGGGATTTTTCTTTAGATCCATCAGGTGCTGAGAATCTAAGCCACAGCCTCACACAGGGCCAAGAGGCTGATTCAGACACATCCCTTTCCAAAGCAATTAAGAAAGAGCCACAGGTAATGTTTATACATTTCCATTTGAAAACTGTTTTCTTCAGGCTTCAAAAAGGCATAGCCTGAGGCAAAGACCTTCCTGACATTCAGGGCAACAGAAGGATATGTAAGCAAAAGGCCCAAAGCGGGGTTTTTCCATTGAGACTTTCCTGGTCACACTGATATCTGAGTTTTCTGAGATGCTCATCATTTCCTTCAGCTCTCTAGTACATGGCCGTATCACAGAGCGTGGAGGTGGTTCATATCTTGGACACAATACCATGAGCGTATTCTGGCGGTTGCCCATAATTCAGGTAGAGAACAGGAACTTAAGTAGATATTAGGTGTTGCCCATCCATTAGGCAAGCCGCAGACCATTCATAAATTGGGCAGAATGAATGCTGGGAAGATTTCTACTAGAAAGGACACATGTATTTATGCATTCTCTTTTCTATTGTCTACAACCATGGACACAGTGGGATACACAGATATAGAAAGACTAGCCTTGTCAAACGACTTACTAGAATCAGTTCACACCAAACCAAACAAACCGACGTTCTTACCTATTCTCAGAACATGAGACAAAACCACAAACCAATACCCACACCCACACCCACACAGACCCCCAAGTACGTCTGTGACAATACGGAGTGTCGTTTGATGGTGGGCCATAAGAAATTCCCTCATAATGGGCTGTCCTGTCTCAGATCTAGTCTCTTTGGCCAACTTTGTGAATCTGTAAGGAGCCAGTGGTGAGCCACTATCTGCTTTCTCAGGAAAGGCCCCTCTTCAGACCTTCCTGGCATTTGGCCATCCTCACATAAGTAGGTACCAAGAAAGACTGACTCTGTCTTTGGTAAATCCGAAAAATTTTGACCACTGGGACTGTGACTGGGACTGGCTCTGGATGCCTGGCTTTCTGGAACCCAAGTTCAGAGAATTCCATCACCAAGGAAATGAGGTGAGGTCACTTCCTTCAGGAACTGAATGAGGTCCATACCTTGGCAACCACTTTGTCCTAACAGTTGCTTCCAAGGGTCCCATGAGATGGAGGCTGCACCTACTTACTCTGACATTTTCACAAGTTAGAATGGTATAAAACCATAGGCACCCAGGAACAGCTCTCCACACAGGCCTGGTTTGCTGCATCTTCTTTACATGAAGAAGAGAGAGGCTGATTCTGACACAACCCTTCATCCTGACCAGGTTGTTTGCAATGAAAGATGACTTTTGCTCTCTGAGGTCCTTAATAGCTTCCTACATCTTCTCCAGGGATCATATTTAATGACCTTTGAGGTTCTCAGCAGGTGAAAGATCCCTTAATTTCTGTCTTGTAAGACCAACACTGTCCCTGCTCTTCTGTAAAGTTAGATTGAGGGAAGAGTGTATGGTTAGGGTTAATAACATGTTCAATCTGTGTTAGGAACTATTCTGCTGGATGAATAATGTTATTGGGAACCTACGATATTTATAAAAATATGTAGGTGAAATATATGTATGAAAACAGAAATCTAAGATTTGAAACCCTGAAGGGCATTGGGCCCTTCATTGGTATACTTAGTGTTGACTTACTTTCTGCACAGATGTCTCAGATAAATCCATATACAATGGCATAGGACCTTGTACATTGGATGATTGAATGTGGAAGGGAACATCCAGTCAAAAAGGGATAGTAGGTAAGATTAGGAAGATAGTTGGTAGGTTTTGGAAGGAGAGTAAGTATAGGATTTGGTAAAAAAAACTTCTTTAGCAATAGGGTTTCTGTTAGAGGGTGAAGGTAAATGTCAGCACATATGAAGATTCAGTCACAATGATGAACTTTGGAAAATATGTAGGAAATCAGATAATAATAGAGACATTACAAAATCAGGGAAAGTACAAAGTGAGTGATAAGATTAGACATTTTGAACAGGGTTGAGTTTGAATAAATAATCTTAGGAAGAAACAAATATGTAGTCACCAATAGGATTGACATTTGAGAGCATTAGGCAATGTGGACATGGATGTTTTTAGTAATCCCTGTTCACTTTCCTTTTAGGCTTTGGTACAATCATAAGTGTAAACTTTGCATTTTGTGTCCAGAATATTACTGTGATAAAATGTATATGTAGATCGCGTGACATTAGTATTTCTTCCAGCATTTCTGGGAGCAATGTTTTTAAGTCCTATAAATTAGTATTGGTGTTACAAAGAGGTGTACACTGTGTCTATGAATATAGAGATAGTGCATGAATAGACCACATTGTGAATCAATAATATAACTGGTCCCACTTTAAATAATAGATTGAATTCATATCTGAAAATATATAAGAAATCTTATATCGATATACCATCATTCATTCCAACCAGCAATACATCTAATGGTAATATTAGGGTTATGGTTTATCACGAAGTGTCTTTGAGTTTTTCTTCAAAAGTGATCATGGAAATCGAAAATAATGTGTTTGGAAAGAAGTCTCATGAAAAGACCCATCAAAAACATGGAGGAATACATGTGTTCTGTAGAATAAAGTGATTGAAAGTGAACAAAATGCCTATAAATTTGCAAACTTTTGGATGAAATATATTTGCTATGATGAGCATAAACTGAAGAAATAGTAATGTACCAGTGTTGAATAAAATAAATGTCAAAATGCACAACATGTCCCATAGGAATCTACTTGTATTGATGTTAAACTGGTTCAGTTACTGTGGAAATATTAGGATTTGTATGCACCTTTCACTGAAGATAGTTTTCAGTACTAGGAAACAAATATGTATTTAGGGTGAATGAATAATTTTGAGAATACTCTTGTGAAAATTTGATTATAAATACACATACTTGAATATGAATGAGTTTAGGGAGTGTATAACAAGGCATATATTTCATATTTTGAAAAATCTGGAGAGTGTGTATATATATATATATACATACACAAACACACAGACATTAAAAATAGCATAATATATTCCAATTGAAATTCACAATGAAATATATGTCATCTACAGATCCAAATGTATTTATTTTATTGAATATGGATTTATGTATAATGTTGTTAAACAAGGAAGCTCACTCATAGATTGAATTTTCAGTTCCAACAGCTTTTAGGAGGAGTGATCTCTTACAATTTGTATCTGGCAAGTCAGTCACCTCACAAGAATGTACGTGTGGTATCAGGTAAGATTCTATAATTGCATGTAAAAATACATGTACTGAATAGGATACAGAGAAAGGGATGCCTTGACATTACAATCACGGAGACTAAGGCACAATTAGAGGAGAAGAGTTAGAAAATCTGTGAATAAATATCTGGAATGGAATATGCTCAGGAGTTCACAACCTTGAAGACGGAAGAGGAGATTTCAAAAGTAAGGGACAGGGAAAACAGTCCACAAACATGGACCTCTGGTTCCCTAAATCCTTCTTGAGAAACTCACTCTGAGTTTGGGCACTTGAAATATATGTTGTTGTCAGGAGATTTAGTTTCCATTGTAGTGAGATAATCAAAGCTGTGTCTGCATCTATGTTACCTCGAGGACATGGTTTCTTATTTTCCACTGAATATGTGGCAGCAGTGCTGAATTTTCTTTAGTAGGTAAACTGTGGCAACTGGGGGATAAGTGTATCCACATGTGGACTGGGAGGCCATTTGGTCATCCTCCACTTTTCGTCGTGTTTCTTGCTGCTGCACTGGGATTTCATGATATACAAAGAATTCAACTGTTACCCGGTGCGTGAGTGAGTTCTGTCACTTTTGGTAGGTCAGGGTCTGCAGGAGAATGCACCAACCAGGCTTATATCCCACATGACTTGCCCCCTTGACCATAGCAATCTGATTCTAAACATTGCCCTGAATCCTGTCCATATAACAAGATGCCTTTACATACAAGGGTCTGCTGGCTGCACCATGTCAGTCACAAGGCATTTGGAAGCCAATGGAAGATCCACATGGCCCCACCACAGTTGTTTTATTGCACACCTGCCCAGCACTCCTGTAGGCCCACCTCTCAGCAGGCTCCAACTTCCTGGTATCTCTGTTCTGAACCATTTTTATGAAAACCAGTCAATCAAAGCACTGTCTTGTAATCTCATGATCAGCCACAGGATATCCAAAGATTCTCCAGTGCCACCTGGTCATGGGAAGTTTAAAAATTTCTTGGTATTTATCTACCCATTTTTCAAGGTTGAAGTTGGAGGCACTGTGTGTTTCATTTCATTCTGGAACTATTAAATGGTTAGGAAGCTCATTTCAATGAAATCTCTGCAGAAGTCTCACAGGCAAGGCTTCCCAAACAGTGGCCAAATGATCACATGAATCCAGGCCCATTGGGATCTACATTGTGACATCCATGTGTCTTTTGACTCTCATATGTGGCTGCCAAGTCTTTCAGAATAAAATCATGTGGTAACCTGGCTGAGATTCCCAGTGCTCGGTGAACAGCCACCCTGGGCCTAGATCTCATTTTACAAGGGTGATTCTCATGTGAATCCTCCTAAAATCCCAACACAATTCATGGCAATACGTCTCTGAGGTGAGGTCCACAACTCAGTCTCTAAGGGGAATCACAACAGAGTTAAAGCCAAGGTGGACCCAGTCATCTATTCCAACGGCCACACATGACCACAATTAAAACCAAAACACTCCCACATGGCCCTCATCTTCTTCCATATGGACACTCATCATTACCTATGGCTTGAGGTTTCCATGAGGGGCACAGCCCACGACAGTGTCCAAAATAACCTCCATTGCCCCTCATTTGCCTAAAGTCAGGGTGTCCTGGACACTCGTCCGGGGAACCAGGAGTGATCAAATAGGCCTGCTATTAATATTGCTTTGCTCCTCCAATTTGAGGCCTACTGACTGTCAGGTATAGATTCTTTATGTGATTTGGATTCTGGAGAAAACCCAAGCACCTATGGGATAGCCTCTAAAGGGCTTTGAAGAACTCATTTGATCCAAAGGTTCCTATTCTCACTTGATGGAGGTCAGGAACCTTACAGGGGAAGGCGAGAGACTTCTTCTATAATGACTGCTCTTTTGGCCAATTTAGTTTTGGATGCAAACATGGGATTTTCTTTACATCCATCATGTGCTGAGAATCTAAGCCAAAGCCTAACACAGGACCTAGAGCCTGATTCAGACATATCCCTTTCCAGTTCAATTAAGCAAAGAGTCACAGGTGATGCCCATTGATTTCCATTTGAAAACTGTTTTCTTTAGGCTTCCCAAATGGGTGGCCAGAGGCAAAGACCTTCCTGACATTGAGGGCAACAGAACAATAGGTAACCAAAGCAGTATTTCTCCACTGAGACTTTCCTGATTACACTGATATCTGAGTTTTCTGAGTTGCTCGCCATTCCCTTCAGCTATCCAGTACATGGCCATGTCACAGAGCTTGGTGGTGGTATACATCTTGGACACAAAACCATGAGCCTATTCTGGAAAGTGGCCAGAATTCAGAAAGAAAACAGGAACTTAGGAAGATATCAGGGGTTGCCCATCAATAATGCAAGCCACAGTCCATTCATAAATGGGAAGTATGAATCCGGGGAAGCTTTCTACTAGACAGGACACATCCATTGAAGCATTCTCTTTTCTAATGTCTACAACCCCTGACACAGTGGGATACACAGACCTAGAAACACTCGCCTTTTCAAACGACTTACTAGAATCAATTAACTCCAAACAAAACAAACTGCCTTTCTTACCTATTCTCAGAACATGAGACAAAACCACAAACACACACCCACACCCACAAATGCACCTCCTTCCCCCAAGTAGGTCTGTGACTATCCGCAGTGTCCTCTGACTGGTGGGCCATACTATGTTTTCATGAAATGGCCTGTTCTGTCTCAGATCTGTTCTCCTTGTCCAACTCTGTGAAGTTGACAGGAGCCAGCGGTGAGCCACAACCTGGTTTCTCAGGAAAGGGCCCTCTTCAGAGCTTTACTGGCATTTGGCCATCCTCACATCAGTAGGTACCAAGAAAGACTGACTCTGTCCTTGGTAAATCCAAACAAGTGAGATCACTGGGACTGGGACTGGGACTGGCTGTGGGTGCCTGGCTTCCTGGACCACATGTTCAGAGATTTCGAACACCAAGGAAGTGAGGTGAGGTCACTTCCTTCAGGAACTGAATGAGGTCACTGCCTTGGCAAACACATTGTCCTAATTGTTGCTTCCAAGGCCCCATGAGATGGAGGCTGCCCCTACTTCCTGTGACACTTTCACAAGTTAGAATGGTATATCATCCATAGGCATTCCAGAGCAGCTCTCCACACTGGCCTGTTTTGGTCCATCTTCTCTACATTAAGAAGAGAGAGGCAGATTCAGACACAACCCTTCATCCTGACCAGGTTGTTGGCCATGGAAGGTGACTCTTACTCTCTCAGGTCCTTCATAGCTGCCTACATCTTCTACAGGGATCATTTCAGCATGGACGTTTGAGGTTCTCAGCGGGTGGAAGATCCCCTAAATTCCTGTATTGTAAGACCAACTCTTTCCCTGCTCTTCTGTAAAGTTAGATTGAGGGAACAGTGTATGGTTAGGGTTAATAACATGTTAGATTTGGGTTAGGAATTGTTCTGCTGTATGAATAATGTTATTGGGAACCTGCAATATTTATAAGAATATAGAAGTGAAATATAAGTATGAAAACAGAAATGTTCTAAGGTTGTATGGTAATTCTAGGCTTAAAATAAAAACATGTTGGAGATTTATGTGTATCATTTGTGTTGTATAATTGGACTTGTTATCAAAAAGATATGTACAGTTACATGTTACTTTTTACACTTAGATAAAATTTAAAAGTATTTTTAAGTTAATGAGAGCCTAATCTCTGTGAAGGTTTTATTGTAAAACACAAAGGTAAAATGCCCATTCATTTCCATGTGAAAACTGTTTTCTTCAGGCTTCAGGAAGGAGTAGCCTGAGGAAAAGATGTTCCTGATATTCAGGGCAACATAACAATAGGTAATCAAAAGGCCCAAAGCAGGGTTTCTCCACTGAGACTTTACTGGTCACACTGATATCAGAGTTTTCTGAGATGCATTCCCTTCAGCTATCCAGTACATGGCCATGTCACAGAGCTTGGAAGTGGTACATATCTTGTACACAAAACCATGAGCCTATTTTGGAGAGTGGCCAGAATTCAGGAAGGATACAGGAATGTAAGAAAATAATAGGTGTTGCCCAATGATAAGGCAAGCCACAGTCCATTTATAAAATGGGCAGGATGAATGCTTGGAAGTTTTCTCTTTGACAGGACACACCCATTGAGGCATTCTCTTTTCTAATGTCTACAACCATGGACACAGTGGGATACACAGACATAGAAACACTCGCCTTATCAAAGGACTAACTAGAAACAGTTCACTCCAAACCAAACAAACCCCCTTTCCTAACTATTCTCAGAACATGAGAAAAAACCACAAACCCACTCAAACACCCACGAAGTCACCTCCTTCCCCCAAGTAGGTCTGAAACTATCCAGAGTGTCCTCTGACTGGAGGGCAATACTATGTTCCCCAGAAATGGCCTGTCCTGTCTCAGATCTGGTCTCCTGGGTCAACTCTGTGAAGTTGTCAGGAGACAGCAGTGAGCCTCTAACTTCTTTCTCTGGAAGGGCCCCTCTTCAGAACTTTCCTGGCATTTGGCCATCCTCACATCACTAGGTACCACAAAAGACTGACTCTGTCCTTGGTAAATCCAAACAAGTGAGACCACTGTGACTGGAGCTTGGACTGGGTCTGGATGCCTGGCTTCCTGGAACCAAAATTCGGAGAGTTCCATCAACAAGGATGTGAGGTGAGGTCACTTCCTTCAGGAACTGAATGTGGTCACTGCATTTGCAACCACTTTGTCCTAACATTTGCTTCCTAGGGTCTCATAATATGGAGGATGCCCCTACTTCCTGTGACACTTTCACAAGTTCGAATGGTATACAAACAATAGGCACCTGGGAACAGCTCTCCACACAGGCCTAGTTTGGTCAATCTTCCCTACATTAAGAAGAGAGAGGATGATTCAGACACATGCTTTTAACCTGACCGGTTGTTTGCCATGGAAGATGACGTTTGCTCTCTCAGGCCTTTCATAGCTGCCTGCATCTTCTCCAGGGATCATATCTGCATGGACCTTTGAGGTTGTCAACAGGTGGAAGGTCCCCTACACCCCTGTATTGTAAGACCAACTCTTTCCCTGCTCTTCTGTAAAGTTGGATTGAGGGAAAAGTGTATAGTTAGGATTAATAACATGTTCGATTTGTGGTAGGAATCATTCTGTTGGATGAATAATGGTATTGGGAACCTGCAATATTTATAAGAATATACAGGTAAAATGTAATTATGAAATCTGAAATCTAGGTAAGATTTGAAGACCAGAAAGGCATTGGGCCCATGATTGGGATACTTATCTTTGAATCATGTTCTGCACAGATGTCTCAGATAAATCAATATACAATGGCATAGGACCTTGTACCTTAGATGATTGATTGTTGAAGAGTTCATCCAGTCAAAAAGGGATAGTCGGTAGGATTAGGTAGATAGTCGGTAGGATTAGAAAAAAGAGTGAGTACAGTATTTGGACAAAAAGTTCTTTAGCAATAGGGTTTCGGATAAAGAGTGAATGTAAATGTCAGCACATGTGAAGAATCAGTCACTATGATGAACTGGGGAAAATATGTAGGAAAAGAGATATCAATAGAGACATTAGGAAATCAGACAAAATATAAAGTGAGTGATAGGATTAGACATTTTCAACATGGTTGAGGTTGAATATATAATCTTGGGAAGAAACAAATATGTACTCACCAATAGGATTGACATTTGAGAGAATTAGGCATCCAAGACATGGATGTTTTTAGTAATCCATGTTCACTTTCCATTTAGGCTTCGGGACAATCCTAAGTGTGACCTTTGCATTTTGTGTCCAGAATATTACTGTGATAAAATGTATATGTAGATCAGTTGACATGAGTCTTTCTTCCACCATTTCTGTGAGCAAAATTTTGAAGATATACAAATTATTATTGAGGGTACACAGAGGTGTACCCTGTGTCTATCAATATAGAGACAATGCATGAATAGACCATACTGTGAATAAATAATATAACTGGTTCCACTTTAAACAATGGATTGAATTGATATTTGAAAGTATACAAGAAATCTTATATTGATATACAATCATTCATTCCCACCAGTTTTACATCTAATGGTAATATTAGGTTTACGGTTTATCATGACGGGTGTGTGAGTTTTGCTTCAAAAATGATAATGGAAATCAAAAATAATGTCTTTGGAAAAAAGTCTCATGAAAGGAGCAGTCAAGAAACGTGGAGGAATACATGTGTTCTGAAGCAGGAAGTGATTGAAAGTAAAACAAATGCGTATAAATTTGCTAAATTGTGAATGAAATATACATACTACGATGTGCATAAACTGGACAAATAGTAATGTACCAGTGTTGAATAAAAATGAATGTCAAAATACAATTATATCCCATAGGAATCTTCTTGCATTTATGTTAAAATGGGTCAGTTACTGTAGAAATATTAGAATTTTTTTTGGTGTTATAATACAATTTATTTTAGCACTAGCATGCCACAGAATGTCGAGGAAAGAGCAATGGATTTTTAGTTATCGCACTAGTAATCTATCATTAAATGACTATTTTGGGGAGTCTAGAAATTACATAAGGCTATGTAACATTTTTTTATTTAGCATTCATAAAAACTTAGAATTTTGGTAATATTTCTACTTTTTTATTTTTTTTTTATTTTTTCAGTTGTTTATCGACCTCATTTTATTTATTTATATGTGGTGCTGAGAATATAACCCAGTGCCTCACACATGCTAGCCAAGCATGTCACCACTGAGCCAGACACCCAGACCCTCCACATTTATCTTATAATCAAACACTCCTCTCCCTCTTCTTTACTCACTTTCTTCCTCATTTTCCCCCTTCTCTCTCTTCCTTTTTCATTTTCCCTCCATAGGAGTTTTTCTCTCATGTCATTACAAACAGTAATATGCTATGAAATTTACATTTAAGAATTTTTTTATAGTCATTCTTTTTTCTTGAGAAAATTTAATAATTTTAATAACCTATAGATATATTACAATACATTTATTATACATATGTATCTATATTCATGCATATGTATTACATATGATATATATACATATATATTTAAAAGTACTTTGATTAGCCTGTTAGAAATAATATAGACTAAGTCTTTCTTAATTTTCAAGTCTTCTAGAATTAACAGCTTACAGTGAAAATCAAATAAACCTATTTAAGTAAACAGGTATCATTCTTATTTATCAATACTTATCATTTAAGTTTTTATATTACATTAAGCTGTGATATGGCATATTAACTCTTATGAATTAGTGAAATTTTATTTGAACAACCTTTTATTTAAGGACCATATGCACTGACATTTTAAATGGCTTTCTTGTAATTTTAATTTCTATCAATTGCATATTTATTGCCAAATACTTATTTTATTAATTTTCATATTTATGATTGATATAAAGTCAATTGTTTAATTCTTCTTGTAAGTAGTTACTTATTACAGTAATAATTCTACATCTTTATAAGAAAAATGGTACAAAGATATTTTCATGCAAAATTAAGAATAATTGCATGCTCTAAATGTTTCATTGTTGATACATATAATAAAGAGCTTTTGATGAGTCTCTTCCCCAGTAAAACATAAAATGCAAAGATATAGTTGGGTATGTATGTCCAAATAAAGATAAGGAAAAATACACATTATCAGCTACAAACTATCAAATAAAAGAGGAAAAGAACAATCCAACACATTGCACGAACTTGTCAGATGAGGTAGCCTAAGACTAGACCTGGTCCATGACAAAATATTCACGAAAATTAATGAAATATGAAAAATATAGGAAATGATATGAATTTTTCATGAAGGTAGGTGGATTATCCTTTAATCTCAATATATGTTCATTTTCAAAAGCCAGTTTTCTGGTAAAATAAATTTGTGATATTTACAACTACACAAAACAAACTTTCTGCTTATCAAAATGAATGCATCTCAACTCCTTTTTAGCTGATTTCTTCCCACTCAATTTTAAACCTTTGTTTATTTATTTTTATTGGTTTTTCAAAACATTACAAAGCTCATGATATATCATCTTTCATACATTTGACTGAAATGGGTTATGAACTCCCAATTTTCCCCAAATAGGAATTGCAGAATCACATCAGTTAAACATTCACATTTTTACATAATGTCATATTAGTGACTGTTGTCCTCTGCTACCTTTATTATCCCCTACTATCCCCCCTCCCCTTTCATCCTATCTTCCCTCTCTTCCTCATCTGCTTTTTCACTTCTCTCTCTTGTTCCCGCCTTTCCCCTCACAACGTCTTATATGTAATTTTGTGTAACAATGAGGGTCTCCTACCATTTCCATATGCTTTCCCTTCTCTCTCCCTTTCTCTCTCCCACTTGTCTTTGTTTAATATTAATCTTTTCCTCATGCTCTTCCTCCCTGTTCTATTCTTAGTTACCCTATTTTTATCAAAGCAGACATTTGGCATTTGTTTTTTTAAGGATTGGCTAGCTTCTCTTAGCATAATCTGCTCTAATGCCATCCATTTCCCTGCAAATTCTATGATTTTGTCATTTTTTAGTGCTGCATCCATCGTGTATAGATGCCACATTTTTTTTATCCATTCATCTATTGAATTGCATCTAGGTTGGTTACACAGTCTAGCTATTGTGAATTGTGCCACTATGATCATTGATGTGGCAGTATCCCTTTAGTACACTCTTTAAGATCCTCAGGGAATAGTCCGAGAAGGGCGATAGCTGGTTCAAATGGTGGATCCATTCCTAGCTTTCCTAGGAATCCCCATACTGCTTTCCATGTTGGCCTCACCAATTTGCAGTCCCACCAGCGGTATACAAGTGTCCCCTTTTCCCCACATCCTTGTAAACACTTGTTGTTGTTTGACTTCATAATGGCTGCCAATCATACTGGAGTGAGATGGTATCTTAGGGTGGGTTTGATTTGCATTTCTCTGACTGCTAGATATGGTGAGCATTTTTTCATGTACTTGTTGATTGATTGTATGTCCTCCTTGGTGAAGTGTCTTTTCAGGTCCTTGGCCCATTTGTTGATTAGGTTATTTGTTATCTTATTGATAATTTTTTTGAATTCTTTGTATATTCTGGATATTAGGGCTCTATCTGAAGTGTGAGGGGTAAAAATTTGTTCCCAGGATGTAGGCTCTCTATTTACTTCCCTTTTTGTTTCTCTTGCAGAGAAAAAAAACTTTTTAGTATAAGTAAGTCTCATTTTTTTATTCTTGTTAAGAACTCTTGGGCTATGGGCGTCCTATTAAGAAATTTGGAGCCCGACCCCACAGTATGTAGATCGTAGCCAACTTTTTCTTCTATGAAACGCAGTGTCTCTGATTTTATATCTAGATCCTTGATCCATTTTTAGTTAAATTTTGTGCATGGCGAGAGAACGGGATTCAGTTTCATTTTGTTGCATATGGATTTCCAATTTTCCCAGCACCATTTGGTTGAAGATGCTATCTTTCCTCCACTGCATGCTTTTAGCCCCTTTATCAAATATAAGAAAGTTGTAATTTTGTGGATTGGTTTCTGTGTCCTCTCTTCTGTACCACTGGTCCACCTGCATTTTTCGGTACCAGTTCCATGCTGTTTTTGTTACTATTGCTTTGTAGTACAGTTTGAACTCTGGTATCGCTATACCTCCAGATTCACACTTCCTGCTTAGAGTTGCTTTTGCTATTCTGGGTCTTTTATTTTTCGATATGAATTTCATGATTGATTTATCTATTTCTACAAGAAATGCCGTTGGAATTTTGATTGCCATTGCATTAAACCTGTAGAGAACTTTGTGTAATATTGCCATTTTTATGATGTTAGTTCTGCCTATTCATGAACAGGGCACATGTTTCCATCTTCTGATATCTTCTTCTATTTCTCTCTTTAGATTTCTGTAGTTTTCATTATATAAATCTTTCACCTCTTTTGTTAGGTTGATTCCCAAGTATCTTATTTTATTTGAGGATGTTGTGAATAGAGTGGTTTTCCTCATTTCCATTTCAGAAGTTTTTTTTCTGTTATACAGGAATGCATTTGATTTATGCGTGTTAATTATATATCCTGCCACTTTTCTGAATTCATTTATTAACTTTAGCCATTTCTTTGTAGACATTTTTGTGTCTGTTAAATATATTATCATGTCATCTGCAAATAGTGATACTTTAAATTCTTCTTTTCCTATTTTTATGCCTTTAATTTCTTTTGTCTGTTTAATTGCTCTGGCTAGTATTTCAAGAACTAAATTGAATAGAAGTGGTGATAGAGGGCATCCCTGTCTTGTTCCAGATTTTAGAAGGAATGCCTTCAGGTTTTTCTCCATTTAGGATGATGCTAGCCTGAGGTTTAGCATATATAGCTTTTACAATGTTGAGGTAAGTTCCTGTTATCCCTAGTTTTTATAGAGTTTTGAACATAAATGGATGCAGAACTTTGTCAAATGCTTTTCTGCATCTATCGAGATGATCATATAGTTCTTGTCTTTAAGTCTATTGATGTGGTGAATGGCATTTATTGATTTTCGTATATTGAACCATCCTTGCATCACAGGGATGAATCCTCCTTGATGATGGTGCACAATTATTTTGATATGCTTTTGTACTCGATTTGTCAGAATGTAATTGAGAATTTTTGCATCCAAGTTCATTAGAGAAATTGGTCTGTAGTATTCTTTCTTTGAAGTGTCTTTGTCTGGTTTCGGGATCAGGGTGATGTTGGCCTCATAGAATGAATTTGGAAGAGCTCCTTCTTTTTCTATTTCTTGAAAAAGCTTGAAAAATATTGATTTTAATTCTTCCTTGAAGGTTTTGTAGAAATCCGCTGTATTCCCATCCGGTCCAGGGCTTTTTTTGGGTTGGCAGTCTTTTGATTGCTTCTTCTATGTCTTCCTTTGTTATTGGCCTGTTTAAATTGTTTGTGTCTTCCTGACTCAATCTGGGCAGATCGTATGACTTAAGAAATTTATCAATATCTTCACAATATTCTATTTTATTGGAATATAGTGTTTCAAAATACTTTCTAATTATCTTCTATATTTCTGTAGTGTCTGTTGTGATATTGCCTTTTTTATCCCACATGTTAGTAATTTGAATTCTCTTTCTTCTTCTCTTCCTTAGCGTGGCTAAGGGCCTGTTGATCTTATTTATTTTTTCAAAGAACCAACTTTTAGTTTTATCAATTTTTTCAACTTTTTTTTTTGTTTCAATTTCGTTGATTTCTGCTCTAAATTTAATTATTTCTTGTCTTCTACTACATTTGCTGTTGTTTTGCTCTTCCTTTTCTAGGTTTCTGTGGTGTAGTTTAAGTTCATTTATTTGTTGTTTTTTTTTTCTTTTTTTGAGGAAAGAACTCCAAGAAATGAATTTCCCTCTTAAAACTGCTTTCATTGTGTCCCATAGATTCCGGTATGTTGTGTCTGTATTGTCATTTGTCTCTAAGAATTTTTTATCTCCTTCTTTATGTCTTCTGTAACCCATTGGTCATTCAGTAGCATGTTGTTCATTTTCCATGTGATGTAGGATTTTTCCTTCCTTCTTTTCTCATTGATATCCAGTTTCATTCCATTATGATCAGATATGGTGCACCGTATAATCTCCATGCCTTTATATTTACTAAGAATTGCCCTATGGCATAATATATGGTGTATCTTTGAGTAGGATCCATGTGCTGCTGAGAAGAACATGTATCCACTTGATGATGGTTGATACATTCTATATATGTCGGTTAAGTCTAGGTTATTGATTGTGCTGTTGAGTTCTATAGTTTCTTTATTCAGTTTTTGTCTAGAGGATCTCTCTAATGCCGAGAGTGGTGTGTTGAAGTCACCCATAATTATTGTGTTGTAGTCTATTTGACTCTTGAACTTGAGGAGAGTTTGTTTTATGAATGTTGCACCTCCATTGCTTGGTGCATACAAATTGATAATTGTTTTTTTCTTGTTGGTGGATGATTCCTTTTAACAGAATATAGTGTCATTCTTTATCCCTTTTGATTAACTTAGGTTTGAAGTTGATATTATTCCATATGAGTATGGCAAACCCTTCTTGCTTCCGAGGGCCATGTGAGTGTTATGATTTTTCCCAACCTTTTACCTTCAGCCTGTGTATGTCTTTTCCTATCATATGAGTCTCCTGAAGGCAGAATATTGTTGGATTTGTTTTTTTGATCCAGGTTACTAGCACATGTCTGTTGATTAGTGAATTTAGGCCATTAACATTTAAGGTTACAATTGAAATATGATTTATACTTCCAGTCATGTTTATTTATTTATTATATTTTAGTTTGGATAGTTTTTACTTTTTTGGTTACTTTCCTCCCGCTTTACTGAGATACTTCCCACTGTTAGTTTTGGGCACTATTTTTTAACTCTTCTTCTTGTAGTATTTTGCACAAAATGCTTTGCAGTGCTGGTTTTCTGGCTGAGAATTGTTTTAGCTTTTGTTTATCGTGAAAGACTTTAATTTCATTGTCAAATCTGAAGCTTAACTTTGCTTTATATGGTATTCTTGGTTGGAATTCTTTTTTTTTTTCAGCATTTGAATTACATTGTTCCAGGATATTCTCACTTTCAAAGAATGTGATGAAAAATCAGTTGTTAACCTAATTGGTTTACCCCTGAATGTAATCTGCCTCCTTTCTCTTATAGCTTTTAATATTCTCTCCTTGTTCTGTATGTTGGCTATCTTCATAATTATATGTCTTGGAGTTGGTCTATTTTGGTTTTGAATGTTTGGGGTCCTGTAGGCTTCCAGGAATTGGCAATCCAATCCATCATTCATCTCTGGGAAGTTTTATAGAATTATTTCATTTAATATGTTGTCCATTCCTTTGGTTTGAATCTCTATGCCTTCTTCTATCCTGATGACTCTTAAATTTGTTTTTTGTTTTTTTATGACATCCCATATCTTTTGAATAAATTCCTGGTGGGATTTAAGCATCTTTTCTGTGTTTACTCAATTCTTTTCAAGTTGATAAACTTTGTCTTCATTATCTGATGTTCTGACTTCTACTTGATCTAGTCTATTTGTAATATTCTCGTTTGAGTTTTTAATTTGGTTTATATTTTCCTGCATTTCTAGGATTACTGTTTAATATTTTTTTAAGATCTCTATCTCCTGGTAATGCTCATTCTTTGCCATTTGAATTTGTTTGTTTAATTCATTTTCAAAATATACTTTTATTGCTTGGACTTGCTGCCTCATGTCTTCTCTAATATTCCTTTCCATCTGAGTTCGGTATGCCTTGAGTTCTTTCCCTATCCCTGTTTCTGATGCTTCAAGGTCCTCCTGTAGATTTAAGTTGTCCTGCATTGTTTGTACTCCTTTTTTGCCCTTGTTTTTTCATGATGTTCACGTTACTTTCCAGCTCTATTTGATTGCTGTGTTTCTGCTTTATTCTTTAGATTTGTTTTGGTGTTGTATATCTCTGTTGTCTCTCCTTTGTGTTGGTAAACTATGCCTGCTAAAGTGGATTCCGCTTGGAAGTAATTCCGAAGGCCGAGCTCCAGTGATGTCACCTCTCTGCTTTGGCCGGCCCCAGGCTCCTTGCCGAGGTGTCCGAATTAGGGGGTGGGACTTGACTGTCTCTGGTTTGTTTCAGCTCTGGGTCACTGGCAGGCGGGCGGTCTCCAGCCGCCCAGTCACGCGGGCAGCAGGTGGGCTGTCGCCGTTCGGTTGGCAATCTCTAGCCACGCAGTCTCACGCTCGGTTGCCGGCGGGCGAGAATTCCTCAGCCCCCCAGTCACTCAGGCAGTGGGTGGAATGTCACGTGCAGGCCTGCGGTCTCCAGCCGCCCAGTCACAAGGGCCTGCCTTCTAGTCCTTTGGTTTCTCCTGCTTGTCCTGGTTTCTTTTTCTAGACCAGATTTCCCCTGAGTGATGCCTCTCGGCAGTTCAAACTGTACTCTGTGCCTGCCGTTTGTTGGGTGTGGACGGTGTCTTTTGGGAACCCAGACACTCTATTGTTTTGATTTTTTCCGCTTGCCCCTCCCCCAACACTGGCTATACACGTTTTGTTATGGCCACTGATGGTAGGGGGAGTCGAAAGTCAGGTGTCTCTAGTTTTTCTTGCGTCTTTATGCAGGCTTACTCTGATTAACCCTCCACCGGAAAGCCTAGGAGACATTTTATGTGAATTCCCCGCTGTATGAGAGATGAGGTGAGTAACACACATCGTTTTATTGTTGCAGTCTATTGGAGAGGGGCGGTGGTTACTTCAGATCTCAAAGATGGTGGCCGCTGGTTTCCTTGGTGGAGTTTCTTTTGTGGGGGATAGAACTATACCACTTTCTTCCCTGTCTGAATTCCCAAACTCAGCCCGGGGATCAGTGGGAGCTCAGCCGGCAGGATTCCACAGAATCCGCAGCAACATTTCTCCCTGCTTCAGGTCACTTCTCGGTGGTGCCCCGCCATCTGAAACAGCAGGCCTGGCTGCATGATTCAATCAGCCCGGATCTCTGATTGCACAGTTGGCTATTGGGAACCCCGGCACTCTATTGTTTTGATTTTTTTTTTCCGCTTGCCCCTCTCTCAGCGCTGGCTAGACAGGTTTTTTTCACCACTGATGGGAGGGGGAGTTGAAAGTCAGGTGCCTCTAGTTTTCCCCTATCTTAATGCAGGCTCCCTCTGATAATCTCTCCCCCAGAAAGCCTAGGAGAGATTTGATGCAAATTCCCCGAAGTATGGGAAATGAGCTGAGTAACAGCACCTGTTTTATTGTTGCAATCTGTAGGGGAGTGGCTGTCGTTACTTCAGCTCACCAAGATGGTGGCCGTTGGTTTCCTTCGTGGAGTTTCTATTGTGGGGGTTAGAACTGTACCACTTCCTTCCCCATCTGAAACCCTGAACTCAGCCCAGGGCTCAGTGGGGACTCTACTGGCAGAATTCCACAGAATCTGCATCAACGTTTCTCCGTGATTATTGATAGCATCTCGGTGGTGCCCTGCCGTCTGTAGCCACTGGACGGGTCGCGTGGATCAGTCAGACAGGATCTCCGGTCGCAGAGTTGGCTCATGTTTGAGACTCATTTACCGGACCTCAGTGCTAGAAATCCTTCTTCTAGGTTTCAGTGCACCCCCATTTTGCTGTAAGTTCCTAACAAGACAGTTTTTTGTCGTTCTTAGTCGTTAGTCACCTGCGCAGTGGCGCGGTACATTGGGTATGATGCTCTCTATTCGCGGCCATCTTGCAATGTCAAAATATTATGATTTGTATGCACCATTCACTGAAGTTAGTTTTCAGTATTAGGAAACAAATATGTATTTCAGGTGGATGAATATTTCTGAGAATAATCTTGTGAAAAGTTCATTATAAATCCTCATACATGAATATGAATAATTTTAGGAAGTGTATAATAAGACACATATATTTCATATTTTGAAAAATCGGGAGAGTATATATATATATATATATATATATATATATATATATATATATACACACACACACACAAACACACACACCGAGACATTAAAAAGTAGCAATATATATGCCAATCGAAATTCATCATTAAATATATAACATCCACTTATCCAAAAATATACATTTTACTGAAAATGGATTTATGCATAATGTTGGTCAACTAGGAAGCTCACCCATAGGTTGAATTTTCTGTTCCAACAGAGGTTAGGAGGAGTGATCTCTTCCCACAATTTTTATCTGCCATGTCAGCCACCTCAGAAGAATGTACATGTGATACCAGGTAGGATTCTATTTGTGCATATAAAAATACATGTGCTTAATAGGCTACAGAAAAAGGGAGAGAGGAATTCACATATTTGTTAATTTTAAAAACACATGGAGAACTATGTCAATAAACATTAACTATATTTATAACTCCTACACAATATAATGCAAAAGGGATGTCCAACTACATACCATGCCTTCTCTGAATTGCTGGTATTTGTATTCTGTTTGGGTTACTATTCTCCATCATATAAGGATTAGTAGTCAGAGTCTAGTAGGGTATGGGTTAGTGTCAGAGATTCAGTATTTCAAATGGAAAATAGGAAAGTAAACCCAGTGTGTTTGCAAATATGTGCTACACAAAAATCTTCCCACTCACATTAAAAACAATCCCTTGATATTACCCTCACTGGAAGAAATACACAATTAGAGGATAAGAGTTAGAAAATCTGTGAATGCATACCCGGAATGGAATATGCTGAGGAGTTCACAACCTTGGAGGTGGTAGATGAGTTTCCAAAAGTAAAAGACAAGGTAAACACTCCACAACATGGAGCTCTGCAGGCCAAAAGACTTCTTGAGATACTGCCTATGAGTTGGGACACTTAAAATGTATGTTGTTGTCGGTAGCTTTAGCATCCTATGTAGTGAGACCATCAAAACTGGGTCAACATCTATGTGACCTGGAGGACATGGTATCTTATTTTCCAATTAAAATGAGGAAGCAGTGTTGAATTCTCACTTTGTGGGTAAACTGTGGCAACTGGGGGATAAGTGTCTCTCCGTGTGGACTGTGAAGCCATTTGGTCATACTCTACTTTTCGTGGTGATTCTTGCTGCTGCACTGGGAGTTTGGTATTGGCTTAATGAAATACAAGGAGTTCAACTGGGACACAGTGCTGGAGGGAGTTCTGTCACGTGTGGTGGGACAGGGTCTCCAGGAGAATGCACCAACCAGGCTTATGTCCAACATAGCTTGCCCCCTTGACCATATCAACCTGATTCTGAACATTGCCCAGAAACCTATCCATATAACAAGATGCCTTTACATATAAGGGTCTGCTGGCTGCATCATGTCAGTCACAAGCCATTTGAAAGCCAATGGCCAATCCACATGAAACCACCAGAGATGTTTTATCTCAAACCTACCCACCTTTGCTGTAGGCCCACTACTCAGCAGGTTCCAACTTACTGGCATCTCTGTTCTACACCATTTTTGTGAAACCCAGTCAATCAAGGCACTTTCTCGTACACTCATGATCAGCAACAGGATCTCCAATGGTTTTCCAGTGCCACCTGGTAATGGGAATTTCAAAAATTTCATGGTATTTATCGAGCCCATTTTTTAAGGTTGAAGTTGGAGGCACTGAGGGTTTCATTTAATTCAGTAATTATTAAATGGTGAGGAAGCCCATTTCAATGAAAGCTCTGGAAGACTCTCACAGGCAAGGCTTCCCAAAGAGTTGCCAAATGGTCACATAAAGCCAGGCATATTGAGGTCTACAATGTAAAATCCTTGCGTGTTTTGACTCTCAACTATGGGTGCTAATTCTTTCAGAAAAAAATTATGTGATAACCTGGCTGAGATTCCCTGTGCTCTGTGGAAAGCCTTCCTGGGCACAGATCTCAGTTTCCAAGGGTGACTCTCATGCATGGCCTCCTAAAATCCCAACAAAACTCATGGCAATACCTCTCTGAGATCAGTTCCAGAACTCAGTCTCTAAGGGGAATCACACTAGAATTCAAGACCAGGTGGAGCCAGTCATATTTTTCAACAACCACACTAATAACCACAATTAAAACCAGAACACTTCCACATGGCCGTCATCTTCTTCCATATAGATACTCATTTTAACCTCTGGCTGGAGGTTTCCATGAGGGGCAGAGCCCAAGACAGTGTCCAAAATAAGCTCCCTTGCCCCTCATTTGCTTAACGTTGGGGTGGCCTGAACACCTTCCTGTGAACCATGACTTATCAAATAGGCCTGCCGTTAATACTGCTCTGCTTCTCCAATTTGAGGACTACTGACTGTGGGGTTTAGATTCTTCATGTGAATTGGAATCATTGGAATCACCTATGGGCTAGCCTCTGAAGGGCTTTGAAGAACTCATTTGACCCAAAGGCACCCTATTCTCACTTGATAGAGGTCAGGAACCTTACAGAGGTACGGAGAGACTTCATCCACAAAAACTGCTCTTTTGGCCATTTTGGTTTTGGATGACCACGTGGGATGTATAAGGTGCTGAGTATCTAACCACAGCCTCACACAGGGCCAAGAGGCTGTTTCAGAAACATCCATTTCCAAAGCAATTAAGCAAAGAGCCACAGGTGATGCCCATTAATTTCCATTTGAAAACAGTTTTCTTCAGGCTTCACAAATTAGTGTCCTGAGGTAAAGACCTTCCTGAAATTCAGGGCAACAGAACAATAGGTAAGCAAAAGGCCCAAAGAAGGGTTTCTCCACTGAGACTTTCCTGGTCCCACTGATATCTGAGTTTTCTTAGATTCTCGCCATTCCCTTCAGCTATCCAGTACATCACCATTTCACAGAGCTTGGAGGTGGTACATATCTTGGACACAAAACCATGAGGCTATTCTGGAGAGTTTCCAGAATTCAGGAAGAAAACAGAAACTACTGAGAGCAGATGTTGCCCTTCAATAAGACAAGCTGCAGTCCATTTGTAAATTGGGCAGGATGAATGCTTGGAAGCTTTCTACTAGACAGGACACATCCATTGATGCATTCTCTTTTCTAATGTCTACAATCACGGACAGAGTGGGATACACAGACATAGAAGCACTCGCCTTGTCAAACGACTTACTGGAAACAGTCCACACCAATCCAAACAAAGAGCCTTTCCTACCTATTCTCAGAACATGAGACAAAACCACAAACCCACACACACACACTCAAAGGCACCTCCTTTGCTCAAGTAAGTCTGTGACTATCCAGAGTGTCCTCAGAATGGTGGGCCATTGTATGTTCCCCCAAAATGGCCTGTCCTGTATCAGATCTGGTCTCCTTGGCCAACACTTTGAAGTTGTTAGGAGCCATGGGTGAGCCACTACCTGCTTTCCCAGGAAAAGCTCCTCTTCAGAGCTTTCCTGTCATTTGGCCATCGTCACATCAGTAGGTACTAAGAAAGACTGACTCTGTTCTTGGTAAATCAAAACAAGTGAGACCACTGGGACTGGGACTGTGACTGGCTCTTGGTGCCTGTCTTCCAGGATCAAACGTCCAGAGAGTTCCATCACCAAGGCAGTGAGGTGAGGTCATTTCCTTCAGGAACTGAAAGAGGTCACTGACTTGGCAACCACTTTGTCCTAACAGTTACTTCTAAGGGTCCCATGAGATGGAGGCTGTCCCTACTTCCTGTCACACTTTCACAGTTAGAATGGTATACCAACCATAGGTACCTGAGAACAGCTCTCCACACAGGCCTGGTTTGGTCCATCTTCTCTACATTAAGAAGGTAGAGGCTGATTCAGACACATCCCTTCATCCTGACCAGATAGTTTGCCATGGAAGATGTCTTTTGCTCTCTCAGGTCCTTCATAGCTTCATTCATCATCTCAGGGGATCATTTCTGCATATACCTTTGATGTTCTCAGCAGGTGGAAGATCCCCTACATTCCTGTATTGTAAGACCAACTCTGTCCCTCCTCTTCTGTAAAGTTAGATTGAGGGAAAAGTGTATGTTTAGGGTTAATAACATGTTTGATTTGCGTTAGGAATCTTTCTGCCGGATGAATAATGGTATTGGGAGCCTGTGATATTTACAAAAATATATAGGTAAAATATAAGTATAAAAACAGAAATCTAGGTAAGATTGGAAGCCAGAAGGGAACTGGGCCCTTGAGTGGGATACTTAGGTTTGAATTATGTTCTGCACATGTGTCTCAGATAAATTGATATACAATGGCATAGGACCTTATACCTTGGATAATTGATTGTTGAAGAGAACATCGAGTCAAAAAACTATAGTCATTAGCATTAGGAAGATAGTCTGTAGGTTTAGAAAGAAGAGTGAGTATAGGATTTGGACCAAAAGTTCTTTAGCAATAGGGTTTCGGGTAGAGAGTGAATGTAAATGTCAGCATATGTGAAGTGTCAGTCACAATGATGAACTGGGGGAAATATGTATGAAAGCAGGTATCAATAAAGATATTACCAAATCAGGCAAAGTATGAAGTGAGTGATAGGATTAGATATTTTCAACATGGTTGAGGTTGAATATATAATCTTAGGAAGAAACAAATATGTAGTCACCAATTTGATTTACATTTGAGAGAATTAGGCAACCTGGACATGGTTCTTTTTAGTAATCCACGCTCCCTTGGCATTTAGGCTTTGATACAATCATGAGTGTGACCTTCGTTTTTTGTGTCCAGAATATTCCTGTGATAAAATCTATATATAGATAAGGTGACATGAGTATTTCTTCCACCATTTCTGGGAGCAATATTTTGAAGACATATAAATTAGTATTGAAGGGACAAAGAAGAGTACACTGTATCTATTAATATAGAGATAATGCATTAACAGACAATACTGTGAATAAAAAGCATAACTGGTTCCAACTTTAAATAATGGATTGAATTGAATCGTGAACATATAGAGGAAATCTTATATTGATATACAATTATTCATTCCAACCAGTTATACACCTAATGTTAATATTAATGTTATGGTTCATCATGAAGAGTGTGTGAGTTTAGCTTCGAAATTGATTATGGAAATTGAAAATAATGTATTTGGAAAGAAGTCTCATGAAAAGACCAGTCAAGTAACATGGAGGAATACATGTGTTCTGAAGCAAGAAGTGTTTGAAAGTGAAACAAATTCCTATATATTTTAAACTTGTGGAAGAAATACATATCCTATGATGTGCAAAAACTGAAGAAATAGTAATGTACCAGTGTTGGATTAAAATGAAGGTCAATATAGACATCATGTCCCATAGGAATCTACTGGCATTGATGTTAAACTGGGTCAGTTACTGTAGAAATATTAGGATTTGTAAACACCATTGATTGAAATTAGTTTTCAGTACTGGGAAATAAATATGTATTTCAGGTGGATGAATATTTCTGAGAATTATCTTCTGAAAAGTTGATTATAAATTTATATACATGAACATGAATGAATTTACAGAGTGTGTATAAGTCACATACATTTCATATTTTGAGAAATCTGGAGTGTATATATATATATATATATATTTTTAAATAAACACAAATATACATTAAAAAGTATCAATATATATGCTAATCGTAATTCATCATGTAATATACATCATTCACAGATGCAAAATATTTATTATACTGAACATGGATTTATGTATAATATTGTTCTACTGGGAAGCTTACACATAGTTTGAATTTTCAGTTCCCACAGCGTTTAGGAGGACTGATCTCTTCTCACAATTTGTATCTGCCAATTCAGACAACTCATGAAAATGTACGTGTGATACCAGGTAGGATTCTGTATGTGCATATAAAAATACATGTGCTGAGTAGGCTACAGAGAAAGGGAGACAGGAATTCACATATTTGTGAACTTTATAAACACATGGAGGACTATTTCAATTAAAAATTGAGTAGATTTATAACACCTACCCTTAATCATGCAAAAGGGAAGTCCAACTGTACAGCATGCCTCCTCTGAACTGCTTGTATTTTTATTCAATTTCGGTATTATTCTTCATCATATTAGGATTAGTAGTCAGAGTATAGTAGGGTATGAGTTACTGTCAGGGATTCAGTATTTCGAATGGAAAATTGGAAATGGATCAATGTGTATGCAAATTAGTGTTACACAAAAATTTTCCCACTCTCATTTAGAACAATAACTTGACATTACCTTCACCCCAAGTAAGACACAATTAGAGAAAAAGAGTTAGAAAATCTTTGAATTCATACCTGAAATGAAAACTGCTCCGGATTTCATAACCTTGGAGATGGTAGAGGAGTTTCCAGAAGTAAGGGACAATGTAAAAACTCCACAAACATGAAGATTTGCCAGCCTAAAGACGTCTGGAGAAACTGCCTCTAAGATGGACAGTTGAAATAAATGTACTTTTCAGGAACTTTAGCTTTTTTTCTAGTAAGACCATCAAACGTCTTTATGCATCTCTGTGACCTGGAGGACATGGTTTATAATTTTCCAATGAACATGAAGCAGTAGTGCTGAATTCTCTCTTTGTAGGTGAACTATGGCCACTGGGGGCTATGTGTCTCCCCATGTGGACTGTGAAGCCATTTCATCATCCTCCACTTTTTATAATGTCTCCTGCTGCACTGAGAGTTTTGTATTTGCTTCATGAAATACAAGGAGTTAAACTTGACCACAGTCCTGGAGGGAGTTCTGTCACATATGGTGGGTCAGGGACTGCAGGAGAATGCACCAACAGGACTTGTAAACCACATAGGTTGCCTCCGTGACCATAGCAACCTGATTCTGAACATTGCCCTTAAACCTCTCCATATAACATGATGCGTTTACATACAATGTTCTGCTGGCTGCACCATGTCAGTCACAAGCCATTTGGAAGACAATGGCAGATCCACATGACCCCACCACAGATGTTTTATCACACACTTAATCACCTCTGCTCTAGGCCCACTATTCTGCAGGCTCCAAATTACTGGCATCTCTGTTCTACACCATATTCATGAAAGCCTGTTAATCAAGGCACTGTCTGGTACACTCATGATCAGCAACAGGACATCCAAAGGTTCTTCAGTGCCACCTGGTCATTGGAATTTTAAAAATTTCATGGTATTTATCTAGCCAATTTTCAAGGATGAAGTTGGAGGCACTGTTTATTTCAATTCATTCAGGAATCATTCAATGTTGAGGAAGATCATTTCAATGAAAGCTCTAGAGAACTCTCACAGGCAAGGCTTCCCAAAGAGTGGCCAAAAGGTCACATGAAGCCACGCCCATTGAGGTCTAAAATTGAGGTCCATGTGTTTTTTGACTATCAAATATGGCTGTCAAGTCTTTCAGAATTAAATCATGTGATATCCTTTCTGAGATTCCCAGTGCTCTGTGGAAAGCCACCGTGGGCATAGATCTCAGTTTCCAAGGGCGACTCTCATGCGTGACCTCTTAATATCCCCACACAATTTATGGCAATTCTTCTTTGATATGTGTTCCAGAACTCAGGCTCTAAGGGGAATGACACCAGAGTTCAAGCCCAGGTGGATCCAGTCATCTCTTCCAACTGCCACAAGAATGACCACAATTAAAACCAAAAGACACCCACATGGCCCTCATCTTCTTAAATATAGACATTCATCATAACCTCTGGCTGGAGGTTACCATGCAGGATGCATCCCAAGAGAGTGTCCAAAATAATGTCGCTTGCCCCTCATTTGCCTAAAGTGAGGGTGACATGGACACCCTTCCTGTAAACCAGGAGTGATCAAATAGGCCTGCCATTAATACTGCTCTCCTTCTCCAATTTGAGGCCTACTGACTCTCAGGTATAGATTCTTTATGTGATATGGAATCTTGAGAAAACACAAGCACCTCTGCAGGGATTTGAAGAACTCATTTGACCTAAAGGACTCCTATTCACACTTGATGGAGGTAAAGAACCTAACAGAGGAAGGCAAGAGACTCATCCACAATGAGTGATTTTTTGCCATTTTGGTTTTGATTGCACAAATGGAATCTATCTTTAGATCTACCATGTGCTGAGAATCTAAGCCACAACCTCACACAGGCCCAAAAGGCTGATTCGGACACGTCCCTTTTCAAAGCAATTAAGCAAAGAGCCACATGTTATGCCCATTTATTTCCATTTGAAAACAGTTTTTTTCAGGCTTCACAAAGGGGTGGCCTGAGGCAAAGACCTTCTTGACATTCAGGGCAACATAACCATAAGTATGCAAATGAACCAAAGCAGGGTTTCTCCACTGAGAGTTTACTGGTCACACAGATATTTGAGTTTTCTAAGATGTTCCCATTCCCTATAGCTATCAAGCACATGGCCATGTCACAGAGCTTGGAGGTGGTACATATCTTGGACTCAAAACCATGGGCCTATTCTTGAGGTTTGCCGGAATTCAGGAAGAAAACAGGAACTTAGAAAGTTAGTAGGTGTTTCCCATGCATAAGGCGAGCCACAGTCCATTCCTAAATCGGGCAGGAAGAATGCTGGGAAGCATTCTACTAGACAGGACACATCCTTGATGCATTCTCTTTTCTAATGTCTACAACCACGGACAGAGTGGGAAACACAGACATAGAAGCACTCGCCTTGTCTAACGACTTACTAGAAACAGTCCACTCCAATCCAAACAAACTGCCTTTTCTACCTATTCTCAGAATATGAGACAAAACCACAAACTCACACCCACACCAACAAAGGCACCTCCTTAACTCAAGTAGGTCTGTGAATATCCAGAGTGTCCTCTGACTGGTGGACCATACTATGTTCCCCTGAAATGGCCTGACCTGTGTCAGATCTGGTCTCCTTGGCTAACTCTGTGAAGGTGTCAGGAGCCAGAGGTGAACCACTACCTGCTTTCTCAGAAACGGCTCCTCTTTAAAGCTTTCCTGGCATTTGGCCATCCTCACATCAGTAGTTACCAAGAAAGACTGACTCTGTCTTTGGTAAATCCAAACAAGTGTGACCACTGGGACTGGGACTGGGACTGGCTATGGGTGACTGGCTTCATGAATCCCAAGTTCAGAGATTTTAATCACCAAGGAAGTGAGGTGAGGTCACTTCCTTCAGGAACTGAATGAGGTTACTGCCTTGGCAACCACTTTGTCCTACCAGTGGCTTCCAAGTGTCACATGAGAAGGAGGCTGCCCCTACTTCCTGTTACACTTTCACAAGATAGAACGGTATATCAATCATAGGCGCCCTGGGACAGCTACCCACACAGGCTGGGTTTGGTCCATTTTCTCTACATTAAGAAGAGAGAGGCTGATTCAGTCAGAACCCTTCATCCTGACCAGGTTGTTTGCCATTGAAGATGACTTTGCTCTCTCAGGTCTTTTATAGCTGCCTTCATGTTCTTCAGAGATCATTTATGCATGTACCTTTGAGGTTTTCATCAGGTGAAAGATCTCATACAACTCTATCCCTGCTCTTCTGTAAAGTTAGATTGATGGAACAGTGAATGGTTAAGGTTAACAACATGTTTGATTTGGGTTAGAAATCATTCTGCTGGATGAATGATGGTATTTGGAACCTAAAATATTTAAAAGAATATAGAGATGAAATATAATTATGAAAACAGAAATCTAGTTTAGATTCGAAGCCCAGAATGGCATTGGGACCTTGACTGGGATAATTAGCATTGAATTATGTTATGCACAGATGTCTAAGATGAATCTATAATCAATGGCATAGGATCTTCTACCTTGGATGATTGAATGTACAAGAGAACATCGAGTCAAACAGGGATAGTCGGTAGGATTAGGAAGATAGTCGGTAGGTATAGGAAGAAGAGTGAGTATAGTATTTGAAACCAAAGTTCTTTAGCAATAGGGTTTTGGTTAGAGAATGAATATTTGTCAGCACATGTGAAGAGTCAATCACAATGATGAACTTGGGAAATATGTAGGAAAGCAGATATCAATAGAGACATTACAAAATCAGGCAAACTATAAAGTGATAGGATTAGACTTTTTCAAAGGGTTCAGGTTGAATATATAATCTTAGGAAGAAACACATATGTAGTCACGAATAGGATTGACATTTGAGAGAATTAGGCAATGTGGACATGGATGTTTTTAGTAATCCATGCTCACTTTCCATTTAGGCTTTGGTACAATAATAAGTGTGACCTTTGCATTTGGTGTCCAGAATATTACTGTAATAAAATGTATATGTAGATCAGGTGGCATGCGTATTTCTTCCACCATTTCCGGGAGCAATATTGTGAAGACGAATAAATTAGTATTGGGGGTACAAAGAGGTGTATGCTGTGTCTATGAATATAGAGATTATGCATACATAGATCATACTGGGAAAAAATATAACTGGTTCCAATTAAATAATGGATTGAATTGATATCTGAAAATATATAGAAAATCTTATATTGATATACAATCATTCATTCCAAAGAGTTATACATCTAATGGTAATCTTAGAGTTATGGTTTATAATGAAGGGTGTGTGAGTTTTGTTTCAAAAGTGATTACGGAAATAGAAAATAATGTGTTTGGAAAGAAGTCTCATGAGAAGACCAGTCAAGAAACATGGAGGAATACATGTGTTCTGAAGCAGAAAGTGATTGAAAGTGAAACAAATGCCTATAAACTTCCTAACTTGTGGAATAAATATATATCCTATTATGTGCATAAACTGAAGAAATAGTAATGTAACAGTGTTGAATAAAAATGAACTTCAAAATACACATCATGTTCCATAGGAATCTACTTGCATTGATGTAAACCTAGGTCAGTTACTGTAGAATGGAAAATTGCAAAATAAATCCAATCTGGAATGGGAAATTCTCAGGAGTTCACAACCTTGGATATGGTGGAGGAGTTTCTCAAAGTAAGGGACATTGTAAACACAACACAAACATGGAGCTCTGCTGGCCTAAAGACTTCTTGAGAAACTGGCTAAGAGGTTGGGCACTTAAATTTATATTGTTGTCTGGAGCTATAGCTTCTTTTGTAGTGAGACCATCAAAGCTGGGTGTGCATCTATGTGACCTGGAGGACATGGTATCTTATTTTATAATGAACATATGGCAGCAGTACTGAATTCCCTCTTTGTAGGCAAACTGTGGCCACTGGGGGCTAAGTGTCTCCCCATGTGGACTGTGAAGCCATTTGTTCATTCTCCATTTTCGTGGTGTTTCTTGCTGCTGCACTGGGAGTTTGGTATTTGCTTAACTAAATACAAGGAGTTCAACGGGGACAAGTGCTGGTGGCTACCCCTACTTCATGTGACACTTTCACAAGTTAGAATGGTATATCAACCATAGGCACCCGGGAACAGCTCTCCACACAGTCCTTGTTTGGTCCTTCATATCTGCCTAAATCTTCTCCAGGGGTCATATCTGCATGGACCTTTGAGGTTCTCAGCAGGTGGAAGATCCCCTATATTCCTGTATTGTAAGGTCTTACAATACAACTCTGTCCCGCTCTTCTGTAAAGTTAGATTGAGGGAACAGTGTATGGTTAGCATTAATAACTTGTTCAATTTGGGTTAGGAATTATTCTGAGGGATGAATAATGATATTGGGAATCTGCTATATTTATAAGAACATAGAGGTGAAATATATGTATGAAAACAGAAATCTAGGTAAGATTTGAAGCCCAGAAGGGAATTGGGCCCTTGATTTGGATACTTAGCATTGAATTACCTTCAGCAGAGATTTCTTGGATAAATCAATATAAAATGGCATAAGACTTTGTACCTTGGATGATTGAATTTAGAAGGGAACATCAACTCCAAAAGGGATAGTCGGTAAGATTAGAAAGACAGTCGGTAGTTTTCGGAAGAAGTGTGAGTATAGAATTTGGAAAAAAAAAATTCTTTAGCAACAGGGTTTCGATTAGAGAGTGAATGCCAATGTCAGCACATGTGAAGAGTCATTCACAATGATGAACTAGGGAAAAAATGTAGGAAAGCAAATATCAAGGAAGACAATAGGAAACTAGGCAAAGTACAAAGTGATTGTTAGGATTAGACATTTTCAACAGGATTGAGTTTGAATATATAATCTTAGGAAGAAACAAATATGTAGTCACCAAAGAATGACATTTGAGAGCGTTAGGCAACCTGGACATGGATGTTTTTAGTAATCCATGTTCACTTTCCATTTAGGCTTTGTAAAATTATAAGTGTGACCTTTGCAGTTTTGTCAAGAATATTACTGTGATAAAATGTATATGTAGATCATGTGACATGAGTATTTCTTCCACCATTTCCGGGAGCAATATTGAGAAGACGTATAAATTAGTATTGGGGGTACAAAGAGGTGTACACTGTGTCTGTGAATATAGAGATAATGCATGAATAGACCATACTGTGAATAAATAATATAACTGGTTCCACTTTAAATAATTCATTTAATTGATATCTGAAAATATACAGGAAATCTAATATTGATATAAAATCATTCATTCCAACCAGTTATACATCTAATGGTAATATTAGGTTATGGTTTATCATGAAGGGTGTGTCTGATTTTCTTCAAAAGGATTATGGAAATCGAAAATAATGTGTTTGGAAAGAAGTCTCAAAAAATCCAGTCAAGAAACCTGGAGGAATACATGTGTTCTAAAGCAGGAAGGGATTTAAAGTGAACCAAATGCCTCTAAATTTGTAAACTTGTGGATGAAATATATATGCTATGATGGGCTAAACGTGAAGAAATAGTAATGTAGCAGTGTTGAATAGAAATGAAGTTCAAAATAGACATCATGTCCCATAGGAATCTACTTGCATTGATGTTAAACTGGGTCAGTTAATGTAGAAATGTTAGGATTTGTATGAACCATTAACTGAAGTCAGATTTCAGTAATGGGAAACAAATATGTATTCAAGGTGGATGAATATTTCTGAGAATAATCTTCTGAAAAGTTGATTATAAATCCACATACATGAACATGAATGAATTTAGGGAGTGTATATAATACACATATATTTCATATTTTAAAAAACTTGGAGAGTCACACACACACACACACACACACACAGACACATGCACAAACATTAAAAGTAGCAATATATATGCCAATCACATTTCATCATGAAATATATATAATCCACATATCGAAAAATATTCATTTTGCTTAACATGGATTCATGTATAATGTTGTTCTACTAGGAAGCTGACATAGGTTGAATTTTCAGTTTTAACAGCGTTTAGGAGGAATGATCTCTACTCACAATTTTTATCTTCCAAGTCAGTAGCCTCAAAAGAAATTATGTGTGATACCAGGTAGGATTCTATATGTGCGTATAAAAACACATGTGCTGAATAGGCTACAGAGAAAAGGAAACAGGAAGTCACATATTCGTTACCTTTAAAAACACATGTAGAACTATTTCAATTAAAAATTGACAATTTTTATAATACCTACCCTTTATCATGCAAAAGGCAAGACCTAGTATACACCATGCCTCCTCTGAACTGCTTGTATTTCTATTCTCTTTGGGTTATTTTTCTTCACCATATTAGGATTAATCGTCAAAGTCTAGTAGGGTATGGGATAGTGTCATAGATTCAGTATTTTGGATGGAAAATAGGAAAATGAATCCAATGTGTACGCAAACATATGCTACACAAAAATCTTCCAACTCTCATCAAGAACAATGCCTTGTCATTACCTTCGACCCTAGTAAAACACAATTAGAGGAGAAGAGTTAGAAAATCTGTGAATTCATATGTGGAATAAAATATACTCAGTAGTTCAAAAAATTGGAGGTGGTAAAGGAGTTTCCAAAAGTAAGGGAAAGTTTAAACAGTCACACACATGGAGCTCTGCTGGCCTAAAGACTTCTTGAGAAAGTCCCTCTGAGGTTGGCCACTTGAAATATATTTTGTTGTATGGAGCTTTAGCTTCCTTTGTAGTGAGACCATCAAAGATGGGTCTGCATCTATGTGACCTGGAGGACATGGTTTCTTATTTTCCAATGAACATGAGACCGTAGTGCTGAATTCTCTCTTCCTAAGTAAACTGTGGACACTGGAACCTAAGTGTCTCCCCGTGTGAACTGTGAAGCCATTTGGTCATCCTCCACTTTTCGTGGTGTTTCTTGCTGCTGCACTGGGAGTTTGGTTTTTGCATCACGAAATACAAGGAGTTCAACTGGGACACAGTGCTGGAGGGAGTTCTGTCACGTTTGTATGGTCAGGTTCTGAAGGAGAATGCACCATCCAATATTCTATCTCTCATAGTTTGCCCCCGTGTCCATAGCAACCTGATTCTGAACATTTACCTGAAACCAAACCATATAACAATTTGCCTTTACATATAAGGGTCTGCTGGCTGCACCTTGTGAGTCACAAGCAATTCTATATAAATGCCACATTTTTAATCCATTCATCTAATGAAGGGAATCTACGTTGGTTCCACAGTCTTGCAATTGTGAATTGTGCTGCTATGAACATCGATTTATCAGTATCTCTGTAGCATGCTCTTTTTAGTTCTTTAGGGAATAGACCGAGAAGGGGAATAGGTCAAATGGTGGTTCCATTCCCAGCTTTCCAAGAAATCTCCATACTGCTTTCCAAATTGGCTGCACCAATTTGCAGTCCCACCAGCAATGTACAGGTGTGCCCTTTTCCCCACATTCTCGACAGCACATGATGGCGTTTGACTTCATAATGGCTGCCGATCTTACTGCAGTGAGATGGTATCTTAGGGTGGGTTTGTTTTGCTTTTCTCTGACTGCTAGAGATGGTGAGCATTTTTTCATGTACTTATTGATTGATTGTATGTCCTCCTCTGAGAAGTGTCTGTTCAGGTCATTGGCCCATTTGTTGATTGGGTTATTCATTTTCTTATTGTTTAATTTTTTTGAGTTCTTTGTATACTCTGGATATTAGGGCTCTATCTGAAGTGTGAGGAGTAAAGATTTGTTCCAAGGATGTAGGCTCCCTATTTACCTCTCTTATTGTTTCTTTTGCTGAGAAAAATGTATTTAGTTTGAGTAAGTCCCATTTGTTGATTCTAGGCATTAATTCTGGTGCTATGGGTGTCCTATTGAGAAATTTGGAGCCCGACACCACAGTATGTAGATGGTGGCAAAAGTTTTCTTCCACCAGATGCAGTGTCTCTGATTTGATATCAACCTCCTAGATCTATTTTGAGTTAACTCTTGTGCATGGTGAGAGGAGGGGATTCAGTTTCATTTTGTTACATATGGAATTCCAGTTTTCCCAGCACCATTTGTTGAAGATGCTATCCTTCCTCCATTGCATGCTTTTAGTCCCTTTATCAAATATAAGATAGCTGTAGTTTTGTGGATTGGTTTCTGTGTCCTCTATTCTGTATCACTGGTCCACCCGCCTGTTTTGTCACCAGTACCATGCTATTTTTGTTACTATTGATCGGTAGTATAGTTTGAGGTCTGGTATCGGTATACTGCCTGATTCACACTTCCTGCTTAGAGCTGTTTTTGCTATTCTGGGTCTTTTATTTTTCCATATGAATTTCATAATTGTTTTATCTATTTCTACAAGAAATGACCTTGAGATTTTGATTGGCATTGCATTAAACCTATAGAGAACTTTTGGTAATATCGTCATTTTGATGATGTTAGTTATGCTTATCCATGAACAGGGTATATTTTTCCATCTTCTAAGATTTTCTTCTATTTCTCTCTTTAGGGTTCTGTAGTTTTCATTGTATATGTCTTTCACCTCTTTTGTTAGGTTGATTCCCAAGTATTTTATTTATTTTTTTGATGATATTGTGAATGGAGTGATTGTCCTCATTTCCATTTCAGAGGATTTGTCGCTTATATACAAAAATGCCTTTGATTTATGCGTGGTGATTTAATATCCTGCCACTTTGCTGAATTCATTTATTACCTCTAATAGTTTCTTTGTAGACCCTTTTGGGTCTGCTAGGTATAGAATCATGTCTTTTGCAAATAGCGATAATTGGAGTTCTTCTTTTCCTATTTTAATGCCTTTAATTTCTTTAGTCTTTCTAATTGCTCTGGCCAGTGTTTCGATAACTATGTTGAACAGAAGGGGTGAGAGAGGGCATCATTGTCTTGCTCCAGATTTTAGGGGGAATGCCTTCAATTGTTCTCCATTCAGAATGATGCTAGCCTGAGGCTTAGCAAAGATTGCTTTTACAATATTGAGGTATGATTCTGTTATCCCTAGTTTTTCTAGAGTTTTGAACGTAAAGTGATGCTGTACCTTGTCAAATGCTTTTTCCGCATCTCTCGAGATGATCATATGGTTCTTATTTTTAAGCCTATTGATGTGATGAATAACATTTATTGATTTCCGTATATTGTACCAGCCTTGCATCCCAGGAATGAATCCTACTTGATTATGGTGCACATTTTTTTTATATACATGTTTTTGTGTCTGATTCGCCAGAATTTTTTTGAGGATTTTTGCATTTTTCCTGAAATACCTTGAAAAGTATTGGTTTTTGTTCTTCTTTAAAGGTTTTGTATAATTCTGCTCTATACCCATCCGGTCCTGGGCTTTTCATAGTTGGTAGTATTTTGATGGTTTCTTCTATTTCCTCAATTGATATTGGAATGTTTAAGTTGTCTATATCCTCCTGACTCAATCTGGGCACATCATATTACTTAAGAAATTTATCAATGCCTTCACTATATTCTATTTTATTGGAGTATATTAATTCAAAATAATTTCTGATTTTCTTCTGTATTTCTGAAGTGTCTCTTGTTATATTTCCTTTTTCATTTCATATGCTAGTAATTTGAGTTCTCTTTCTACTTCTCTTTGTTAGCATGGCTAAGGGTCTGTCGATTATATTTATTTTTTCAAAAAACCAATGTATTGTTTTGTCAATTTTTTCAATTGTTTCTTTTGTTTGGATTTCATTAATTTCTTCTCTGATTTTAATTAGTTGTTGCCTTCTACTTCTTTTGCTGTTGTTTGCTCTTGTTTTTCTAAGATTTTGAGATGAAGTATGAGATCATTTATTTGTTGGGTTTTTCTTTTTCTAAGGAATGAACTCAAGCAATGAATTTTCCTCTTGGAACTGCTTTCAATGTGTCCCATAGATTCCGATATATTGTGTCTGTGTTTTCATTTATCTCTAAGAATTTTTTAATTTCTTCCATGATGTCTTCTATAACCCATTGATCATTCAGAAACCTATTGTTCATTCTCCAAGTGATGAATGATTTTTCCTTTCTTTTTTATCGTTGATTTTTAATTTCATTCCATTATGATCAGATAAAATGCATGGTATTATCTCTACTCCTTTTTATTGTCTAAGAATTGCCCTGTGACATAATATATGATGTATTTTTGAGAAGGATCCATGTTCTGCTGAGAAAAAAGTGTAACTTCTTGATGATGGGTTGTATATTGTATATATGTCAATTAAGTCTAGGTTATTAATTGTGTTATTGAGTTCTATAGTTTCCTTATTCAACTTTTGTTTGGAAGATCTGTCCAGTGGTGAGAGAGGTGTGTTCATGTCTCCCATGATTACTGTATTGTGGTCTATTAGACTCTTGAAATTGAGAAGAGTTTGTTTGATGAACAAAGCTGCACCATTGTTTGTGGCATATATATTTATGATTGTTATGTCTTGTTGGCGTATGGTTCCCTTGAGTAGTATGTAGTGTCCTTCTTTATCCCTTTTGATTAACTTTGGCTTGAAATCTATTTTATTTGATATGAGTATGGACACTCCTGCTTGTTTCCGAAGTTCATAAGAGTGATATGATTTTTCCAAGTATCACCCTCAGTCTATGTATGTCTTTTCCTATAAAATGCGTCTCCTGTAGGCAGCATTTTGTTGGTTCTTGTTTTGTGATCCATTCTACTAGCCTGTGTCTCTTAATTGGTGAGTTTAAGCCATTAAGATTTTTGGTTATTATTGAGATATGGGTTGTTCTTCCAGCCATATTTGTTTATTTATGTTACTAAACATAGTTTGTTTTCCTCTTTGATTATTTTCCCCCCTTTAATGTCCTACCTCCCACTGTTGGTTTTCATTGGTATTTTCCATTTCCACTTCCTGTAATGTTTTGCCGAGGATGTTTTGAAGAGATGGTTTTCTAGCTGCAAATTCTTTTCACTTTTGTTTATCGTGGAAGGTTTTAATTTCATCTTCCATCTGAAGCTTAATTTCGCTGGATACATGATAATTGGTTGGAACCCATTTTCTTTCAGTGTTTGAAATATGTTATTAAAGGATCTTCTAGATTTCAGAGTCTGTGTTGAAAGATCAGCTGTTATCCTGGTTGGTTTACCACTAACTATAATCTGCTTCCTTTCTCTTGTAGCTTTTAAAATTCTCACCTTATTCTGTATGTAGGGTATCTTCATTACAATGTGTCTAGGTGTGGATCTCTTATGATTTTGCACGTTCGGCGTCCTGTAGACTTTTAGGATTTGGGATTTTGTCTCATTCTTCAAGTCTAGGAATTTTTCTCCTATTATTTCATTGAATAGATTGCTCACTCCTTTGGTTTGGACCTCTATACATTCCTGTATCCCAATGAGTCTTATGTTTATTCTCTTTATGTTATCCCATATTTCTTGCAGTATTGCTCATGGTTTCTTAACAGTCTTGCTGAGCTGTATATGTTCTTTTTGAGTTGAAATACTTTGTCTTCATTGTCTGATGTTCTATCTTCTAAGTATTCTGCTCTGATGGTAGTATTCTCAATTGAGTTTTTAAGATGGTTCATTACTTCCTGCGTTTCTAAGATTTCAGTTCGTTTGTTTTTTATAACCTCTATCTCCCTGTATAGTTGATCTTTGCTACTTGGATTTTTTTATGTAATTCATTGTCGAAGTGATCTTTCATTGTCTGATTTTTGCTGTCTAATGTCTTCCTTGAGATTCCAGATCACCTGAAGCATGTATATCCTGAATTCTTTATCTGACATTCCATATGCTGCATCTATTACCTCTTCTAAAGTTGAGTTGACCTGCATTGCTTGTGGTCCTTTCTTTCCTTGTCTTTTCATACAGCTTGCGTTTCTTTCTGCTTGGTGAAACTGTTGTGTTTTTGTAATTTTCCCCCTGTATATTTATATTGCTCTTGTATAGTGGAAAAGTCTCCATTGCAGGTGCGGTTGGCGGCTGTGCTGCTCCTCCAATTGGGGTGATCTGTCTACCATGCTGACCGGCCGCTAGGCCTGTTCTGCCGGTCGGTCATACGTCTGCCTACCTTGTAGGCATGGGTGTCGGCTCTGCTCTGCCCCTACTCCAATTGGGGTGACGTGACTACCACGCCGGTGGGTCGCTGGGCCTGTTCCAGACACAGGCGGCAGCTCTGCTCTGCACCTCTGGCTTGATGACAAAATGAGAGAGACTCAGATGTTTGTGACTCACTTTCTTTACCAGGAGACCAACTATTTCTCTCGCCGCTGGTATCGATGAAGTTATCTCCTCCACCGCTTTGTGATCACATCAGATGTCTGCCATGTTGGTATCCCATGTAAATGGCAGCATTTCATTCCCTTTGTCGGGTGACCAAAGCAACGGGTGAGTCCTGACCGGCCCTCACAAGCCCCGTCTCAATCCTGTTGCCACTGTCTATGAAGGCTCAGTTGGCATTTACCTCTACAGTATTCAGCAGGACCCAGACCAAGAAACAGTTTCCGCAGGTTCTTTAGCCCTGGGCCAGTGCAGTTCCGGGACCTGGAATTCAGCCGCTCCGGGCTCGGTGTATGTTCTGATAGGAGAACGATCCAAGAAGCAATTTTCATGGGTTCTTTAGCAGTGACCCTGAGTAATTTGTCTGCAAGATGAAGGCGAATGGCAACCTGAAATTACCTATTCTGTATCTGAATGAGCTGTGATCAGTCGAAAACAGGGATGGTGACATCAGCTCTCCAAGATGGTGACCGCTATCTTCCTCTGTGGTCTCACTGGTGTGGAAAACCGAATTGGACCGCTTCCTTCCCCCATTTCAAACCCAGAATTCAGCACTGAGCACAGTGATTGCCCAGATGGCAGGAGCCCGCATAATCCACAGACTGTATCTTTGTGTTGCTCTCTCGTCGTTTCCCAGCGCGCATTGCAGACACTAGCCGTGGGGCGATTTGCTAAATAAGCAGCGTGACCCTCCGTGAGGACAAATTGCTGGTGTTTGAGTTTCTGTAGCTGGTCCTTGTGCAATGGAAATTCTTCCTGTAGGTTTTGGAGCACACCAATTTTCCTGGAAATTTCTAATAAGATAGATTTTAGCCGTTCTAACTCGTCCTTCTCCTGCAAAGTGACGCGGTACAGGTGGGTAATGAACTCCCATCGCTGCCATAATATGATCCCCTGAAGTTAGTTTTCAGTACTAGGAAACAAACATGTATTTCAGGTGGAAAAATATTTCTGAGAATAATCTTCTCAAACGTTGATTATAAATCCAAATACATGAATATGAATGAATTTAGTTAGTGTATAATAAGACACATATATTTTATATTTTGAATAATCAGCAGAGTGAATACACACACACACACACACACACACACACACACACACACACACACACCTAAATACAGACATTACAAAGTAGCATTATGTATGGCAATCGAAATTCACCATGAAATATATATCATCCACAGATCCAAAAATATTGATTTTACTAAATATGGATTTATGTTGTTCAACTAGGAAGCTCACCCATAGGTTGAATTTTCAGTTCCAACAGCATTTAGAAGAAGTGTTTTCTTCTAACAATTTGTATTTGCAAAGTCAGTTACCTCACAAATATGTACGTGTGATACCATGTAGTATTCTATATGTGCATATAAAAATGCATGTGCTGAATTAGCTACAGAGAAAGGGAGACAGGAATTCACATATTTGTTAACTTTAAAAACACATAGAGAACTATTTTAACTACAAATTGACAAGATTTATAACACCAACCCTTTATCATGCAAAAGGAAAGTACAACTATACACCATGCCTCCTCTGAACTGGTTGTATTTCTATTCTGTGTGGGTTATTTTACTCCATCATATTAGGATTAGTAGTCAGAGTCTAGTAGGTTTTGGGTTAGTGTCAGGGATTCAGTATTTCGAATTGAAAATAGGAAAATAAATTCAATATTTATGCAAATATGTGATACAAAAAAATGTTCCCACTCTCATCCAGAACAATGCCTTGACATCATCTTCGCTTAAAGTAAGACACAATTAGAGGACATGATTTACAAAAATCTGTGAATACATATCTGGAATGGAATATGCTCAGGAGTTCATATACTTAGAGGTGGTATAGGAGTTTCCAAAAGTAAGGGACAGGGTAAACACTCCACAAACATGGAGCTCTGCTGGCCTAAAGACTTTTGAGAAACTGCCTCTGAGTTTGGGCACTTGAAATATATGTTGCTGTCAGGAGATTTAGCTTCCGTTCTAGTTAGACCATCATAACTGGGTCTGCATCTATGTGACCTGGAGGACATTGTTTCTTATTTCCCAATGAACATGAGGCAGCAGTGCTGAATTTTTTCTTTGTAGGTAAACTGTAGCCACTGCGCGCTAAGTGTCTCCTCGTCTTTACTGTAAAGCCATTTTTTCATCCTCCACTTTTTGTGGTGTTTCTTGCTGCTGCACTGAGAGTTTGGTATCTGTTTCTTGAAATACAAGGAGTTCCACTGGGACAAAGTGCTGGAGGGAATTCTGTCACATGTGGTGGGTCAGGGTCTGCAGGAGAATGCACCAAGCAAGCTTCTTTCCCACAGAGCTTGCCCCATTGACCATAGCAACCTGATTCTGAATATTGTCCTGAAACCTCTCCATATAACAAGATGCTTTTACATACAAGGGTCTGCTGGATGCAAAATGTCAGTCACAAGCCATTTGGAAGCCAATGGCAGATAAACATGGCCTCACCACAGATGTTATTTCAGACACCTCCCCACCACTGCTCTAAGCCAACTACTCAGCAGGCTCCAAATTACTGGCATCTCTGTTCTACAGCATTTTCGTGAAACCAAGTCAATCAAGGCACTGTCTGGTATACTCATAATCAGCAACAGGAATCCAAAGTTTCTCCAGTGCCACTTGGTCAAGGGAATTTCAAAAATTTGGTGGTATTTATCTAGCTATTTTTTAAGGATGAAGTTGGAGGCACTGTGGGTTTCCAATCATTCAGGAACCATTAAATGGCGAGGAAACTCATTTAAACGAAAGAAATGGAGAACTATCACAGGCAAAGCTTCCCAAAGTGTGGCCAAAAGGTCACATGAAGCCAGGCTCATTGAGGTCTACAATGTGAGCTCCATGTGTGTTTTGACTCTCAACTATGGCTGCCAAGTCTTTAACAATAAAATCGTGTGATATCCTGGCTGAGATTACTTATGCTCTGTGGAAAGCCACCCTGGGCCTAGATCTCAGTTTCCAAGGGCGAATCTCATGTGTGGCCTCCTAAAATCTCAACACAATTCATGGCAATACTTCTCTGAGGACAGTTCCACAACTCAGTCTCTAAGGGGAATCACACCAGAGTTCAAGCCCAGGTGGAACCAGACATCTCTTCCAACCGCCACACAAATGACCACAATTAAAAACAAAAGACTCCCACATGGCACTCATCTTCTTCCATATAGACACTAATAATAACCTCTGGCTTGAGGTTTTCATGAGGGGCACAGACCAACACAGTGTTCAAAATAAGCACCCTCGCACCTCATTTGTCACAAGTCAGGGTTGCCTGGACACCCTTCCTTTGAACACGGAATGATCATAGAGCCCTGCCTTTAATACTGCTCCACAATTCCAATTTGAGGCTTACTGACTGTGGGATTTAGATTCTTTATGTTAACTGGAGTCATGAGTAATCACAAGCACCAGTGGGCTAGACTCTGCAAGGCTTTGAAGTACTCATTTGATGCAAATGATCCCTATTCTCACTTGATGGAGATCAGGAACCTTACAGAGGAAGGCGAGAGACGTAGTCCACAATAAATGCTTTTTGGACATTTTGGATTTGGGTGCACACATGGGATCTTTCTTTAGGTCCATTAGGTGCTGAGTATCTAAGCCACAGCCTCACACAGGGCCAAGTGGCCAATTCAGACACATCCCTTTCCAAACAATTAAGCAAAGAGCCCCAGGTGATGCCCATTCATTTCCATTTGAAAACTGTTTTCTTCAGGCTTCACAAAGGCGTGGCCTAATCAAAGACCTTCCTGTTATTCAGTGCAACAGAAGAATAGGTATGCAAAAGGCCCAAAGCAGGGTTTCTCCACAGAGACTTTACTGGTCACATTGATATCTGAGTTTTCTGAGATGCTCCAATTCCCTTCAGCTATCCTGTACATGGCCATGTACCAGAGCTTGGATGTGGTACATATCTTGGACACATAACCATGAGCCTATTATGGTTAGTGGCCAGAATTCAGGCAGAAAACAGGAACTTAGGAAGACAGTAGGTGTTGCCCATCCAGAAGGCAAGCCAAGTCCATCTATAAATTGGGAAGGATGAATGCTGGGAAGCTTTCTACTAGACAGAACACATCCATTGATGCATGCTCTTTCTAATGTCTTCATCCACGAACACAGTGGGATACCCAGACATAGAAACACACTCCTTGTCAAACGACTTTCTAGAAACCATCCACTCCAAAATGAACATACTGCCTTTCCTACCTATTCTCAGAAAATGAGACAAGACCACAAACTCACACCCAACCCACAAAGGCACCTCCTTCCCCCAAGTAGGTCTGTGACTATCCGGAGTGTCCTCTTACTGGTGGGCCATACTATGTTCCCAGAAATGGCCTGTCCTGTCTCAGATCTGGTCTCCTTGGCCAACTCTGTGAGGTTATTAGGAGCCAGCGGTGAGCCATTACATGGAGATGACTTTTTCTCTCTCAGGTCCTTCATAGCTGCATACATCTTCTCCAAGGATGATTTCTGTATGGACCTTTGAGGATCTTAGCATGTGGAAGATCTGCTACATTCCTATATTGAAAGACCAACTCTGTCTCTAATCTTCTGTAAAGTTAGATTGAGGGAACAGTGTATGATTAGGATTAATAACATGTTCGATATGAGTTAGGAATCATTCTGCAGGAATGATTGGGAAGCTGCAATATTTACAAGAAAATATAGGTGAAATATTAGTATGAAAACAGAAATGTAGGTAAGATTTGAAGCCCAGAAGGGCATTGGGCCCTTGATTGGGATACTTAGATTTGAATTATTTTCTGCAGAGATGTCTCAGATAAATTCAGTACAATGGCATAGGACCTTGTACGTTGGATGATGGAATGTTGAAGAGAACTTCTAGTCAAAAAGGGATAGTTGAAATTATTAGAAAGATATTCAGTTTCAGAAAGAAGAGTGAGTATAGGTTTTGGACAAAATTTCTCCAGCAATAGGGTTTCTGATAGAGAGTGAATTTAAATGTGAGCACATGTGAAGAGTCAGTCACAATGATGAACTGGGGAAAATATGTCGGTAAGCAGATATCAATAGAGACATTAAGAAATCAGGAAAAGTATAAAGTGAGTGATAGGATTAGATATTTTCAACAGGGTTGAGTTTGAATATATAATCTAAGGAAGAAAAAAATATGTTGTCACAAATAGGATTGACATTTGAGAACATTAGGCAACATGTACATGGATGTTTTTAGTAATCCATGCTCACTTTCAATTTAGGCTTTGGTACAATCATATGTTTGACCTTTGCATTTTGGGTCCCGAATATTACTGTGATAAAATGTATATGTAGATTGGGTGACATAAGTATTTCTTATACCATTTCTGAGAGCAATATTTTGAAGATGTATAAATTATTATTGGCGGTACAAAGATTTGTACTCTGTGTCTATGAATATAGAATTAATGCATGAATTGACAATAATGTGAATAAATAATATAACTGTTTCCACTTTAAATAATGGATTGAATTGATATGTGAAAATATACACAAAAACTTATATTGATATACAATCATTCATTCCAACCAGTTACACATCTAATTGTATAATTGCGTTATGTTTTATTATAAAGATTGTGTGAGATTTGCTTCAAAAGTGATTATGGAAATCGAAAATAATGTGTTTGGAAAGAAGTCTCATTAAAAGACCAGTCAAGAAACCTGGAGGAATACATGTGTTCTGAAGCAGTAAGTGATTGAAAGAGAAACAAATGCCTATAAATTTGTGAATTTGTGGATGAAATATATATCCTATAATGTGCATGAACTGAAGAAATACTAACGAACCAATGTTGAATAAAAATGAACATCAAAATACACACCATGTCCCATAGGAATCTAATTGCATTGATGTTAAACTGGGTCAATTACTGTAGAAATATTAGTATTTGTATGCACATTCACTGAAGTTAGTTTTAAGTACTAGAAAACAAATATGTAGTTCAGGTAAATGAATACTTCTGAGAATAATCTTGTGAAATTTTTATTATAAATCCACATACATGAACATGAATGAATTTCAGTAGTGTATATAAGACACATATATTTCATATTTTGAAAAATCTTGAGAGTGTATATATATATATATATATATATATATATATATATATATATATATATAAACACACACCCAAAACACACACAGAGATATTAAAAAGTACCAATATATAAGCCAATCAATATTCATCATGAAATATATAACATCCACAGATGCAAAATAATTTATTTTACTGAGCATGGATTTATGTACAATGTTGTTCTCCTAGGAAGCTCACACATAGGTTGAATTTTCAGTTCCAACTGCTTTTAGGAGGAGTGATCTTTTCTCACAATTTGTATCTCCAAGTCAGCCAAGTCACAAAAATGTACGTGTGATACCAGGTAGGATTCTATATGTGCATATAAAAATACATGTGCTGAATAGGCTACAGAGAAAGGGCATATAAAAATACATGTGCTGAATAGGCTACAGAGAAAGAGAGACAGGAATTCACGTATTTGTTAACTACAAAAACCCATGGTGAACTATTTTAATTAAAAATTGACTAGATTTATAACACCTACACTTTATCATGCAAAAGGCAAATCCAACTATACACCATGCCTCCTCTGAACTGTTTGTATTTCCCTTCTGTTTGCATTATTTCTCTCCACCATATTAGGGTTAGTAGTCAGAGTCTAGTAGGGTATGGGTTAGTGTCAGGGATTCAGTATTTTGAATGTAAAATAGGAAAATGAATCAAATGTGTATGCAAATATGTGCTACACAAAATCTTCCTACTCTCATTCACAACAATACCTTGACACTATCTTTGCCCCAAGTAAGACAAAATAAAAGAAGAAGATTTAGAAAATCTGTGAATACATATCAGGAATGGAACATGGTTACGAGTTCACAATATTGGAGGTGGTAGAGGAGTTTCCAAAAGTAAGGGACAGGGTAAATACTGCACAAATATGGAGATCTGCCAGCCTAAAGACTTCTGGAGAACCTGCCTCTGAGGTTGGCCACTTGAAGTATATGTTGTAGTCAGGACCTATGGCTTCCTTTCTAGTGAGACCACCAAAGCTGGGTCTCCATCTATGTGACCTGCAGAACATGGTTTCTTATTTTCCAAAGAACGTGAGGCAGCAAGGCTAAATTCTCTCTTTGTAAGTAAAGTCTTGCCACTGAAGGCTAAGTGTGGCCCCGTGTGGACTGTGAAGCCATTTGGTCATCCTCCACTTTTCATGGTGTCCTTGCTGCTGCACTGGGAGTTTGGTATTGCCTTCAGGAATTACAAGGAATTCAACTGGGTCACAGTGCTGGACTGGAGATCTGTCACGTGTTGTGCGTCAGGGTCTGCAGGAGAATGCACCAACCAGGCTTCTATCCCACATAGCTTGCCCCCTTGACCATAGCAACCTGATTCTGAACATTGCCCTGAAACCTCTCCATTCAACAAGATGCCTTTACATACAAGGGTCTGCTGGCTGCACCATGTCAGTTACAAGCCTTTTGGCAGATCCACATGACCCCACCACAGAAGTTTTATCACAGACCTGCAAAACACTGCTCTAGGCCCACTACTCAGCAGACTTTAACTTATTTGCATCATTGTTCTACACCATTTTCATGAAACCCAGTCAATCAAGGCACTGTCTGGTACACTCATGATGAGCAACAGGAAATCCAAAGTGTATCCAGTGTCACCTGGTGATGGGAATTTCAAATTTTTATGATGTTTATCTAGCAATTTTTCAAGGATGAGGTTGGAGGCACTGTGGGATTTAATTCATTCTGGAAACATTAAAAGGTGAGAAAGCCCATTACAATGAAAGATCTGGAGAACTCTCACAGGCAAGACTTCCCAAAGAGTGGCCAAAAGATCAAATGAAGCCAGGCCCATTGAGGTCTACAATGTGAGGTCCATGTGTGTTTTTACTCTCAACTATGGCTGTCAAGTCTTTCAGAATAAAATCATGTGATATTCTGGCTCAGATTCCCAGTGCTCTGTGGGAAGCCCCCTGGGCCTAGATCTCAGTTTCCAAAGGCCACTCCCATGCGTGGCCTCCAAAAATCCCAACACAATTCATGGCAATACATCTCTGCAGTCATTTCCAGAACTCAGTCTCTAAGAAGACTCACACCAGAGTTCAAGCCAAGGTGGACCCAGTCATCTCTTCCATCAGCCAAACAAATGACCACAATTAAAACCAAAACACTCCCACATGGCTCTCAACTACTTCCACATAGACACTCATCATAACCTCTGGCTGGAAGTTTCCATGAGGGGTGCAGCTGAAGACAGTATCCAAAATATGCTCCCTACCCTCATTTGTCTAATGTCAGGGTGGCTTGACAACCTATCTGTGAACAAGGAGTGATCAATTAGGCCTGCCATTAATACTGCTCTGCTTCTCCAATTTGAGCCTTATGTCTGTGGGGTTTAGATTCTTTATGTGAATTGGAGTTATGAGAAAATCCAAGCACCTATGGGCTTGCCTCTGCAGGGCTTTGAAAAACTTTTTGAACCAAAGATACCTATTCTCACTTGATGGAAGTCAGGAACCTTACAGAGGAAGGCGAGAGACTTCATCCACAAGACTGCTCTTTTTCCATTTTGGTTTTGGATGCACACATGAGATCTTTCCTTAGATTCATCAGGTGGTGAGAATCTAAGTCACAGCCTCACACAGGGCCAAGAGGCTGATTCAGACACATCCCTTTCCATGGCAATTAAGCAAAGAGCCACAGGTGATGCTCATTATTTTCCATTGGAAAACTGTTTTCTTCAGGTTTCACAAAGGGGTGGACTGAGGCAAAGACCTTCCAGACATTCAGGGCAACGGAACAATAGGTAAACAAAAGGCCCAAATCAGTGTTTCTCCACTGACACTTTACTGGTCACACTGATATCTGAGTTTTCTGAGTTCCTCTCCATTCCCTTCAGCTATCCAGTACAAGGCCATGTTATAGAGTTTGGAGGTGGTACATATCTTTTACACAAAACCATGAGCCTATTCTTGAGAGTGGCCAGAATTCAGGAAGAAAACAGGAACTTAGGAAGATAGCAGGTGTTGCCCATTCATAAGGAAAGCCGTAGTCCATTCATAATTTGGCAGGATGAATGCTGAGAAGCTTTCTACTAGACAGAACAATTCCATTGATGCATTCTCTTTTCTAATGTCTATAACCACAGACACAGTGGAATACACAAACCCACAACCACACCCACAAAGGCAACTCTTTCCTCCAAGTTGGTCTGTGACTATCCAGAGTGTCCTCTGACTGGTGGGCCATACTATGTTCCCCAAAATTGCTTGTCCTGTCTCAAATCTGCTTTCCTTTGCTAACTCTGTGAAGTAGTCAGGAGTCAGTGGTGAGCCAATACCTGCTTTATCAGGAAAGAATTATCTTCAGAGCTTCCCTGGCATTTGGCCATCCTCACATCTGTAGGTAAGTGCCGCAGCCCGGCTGGCTGGGCAAAATAACCGGGGGGGGGGGGTGACGAACAACTTGGGTAGACTGATGCAGCAGGAGTGGAAGCCGATTATTGTTGAATAAGAGCGGTATTTATACATTTTACACAGCCTATCTAATTAGCATGAAATAGATACAGCAGTCAAACAATAAGGAATCTCCACACTTAATGGCTCGCTTTTGTTACTTCACAAACCACTCCCTCTGGCATTTTGCCAGGCGCCATCCAGACTTTTTTACAGACTCTAACATTTCTCTGGCAAAATAACAGGTGCCAATCTGACTTGTTTACAGACCTTAACAGTTAAGAAGAAAGACTGACTCTGTCTTTGGTAAATTCAAACAAGTGAGACCACTGGGACTGGGATTGGTAATGGCTCTGGGTGCCTGGCTTCCTGGATCCCAAGTTCAGAGACTTTCATCATCAAGCAAGTGAGGTGTGGTCACTTCTTTCAGGAACTGAATGAGGTAACTGCCTTGGCAACCACTTTGTCCTAACAGTTGCTTCCAAGGGTCCCATGAGATGGAGGCTGCCCCTACTTCCTGTGACACTTTCATATGTTAGAATGGTATATCAACCATACGCACCTGGGAAGAGCTTTCCACACAGGCCTGGTTTGGTCTACTCTACATTAAGAAGAGTGAGGCTGATTCAGACACATTCCTTCATCCTACCAGGTTCTTTGCCATGGAGATGTCTTTTGCTCTCTCAGGTCCTTCATAGCTGCCTACATCTTCTCCAGAGATCATTTCTGCATGTACCTTTGATGTTCTCAGCAGGTGGAAGATTCCATACATTCCTGTATTGTAAGACCAACACTGTCGCTGCTCCTCAGTAAAGTTAGATTGAGGGAACAGTGTATGATTAGTGTTATTAACATGTTCGATATGGGTTAGGAACCATTCTGCTGGATGAATAATGGTATTGGGAACCTGTGATATTTATAAGAATATAGAGGTGAAATATATGTACGAAAACAGAAATCTAAGTAAGATTTGAAGCCCAGAACTTCATTTGTCCCTTGATTGGGATACTTAGCGTTGAATTACATTCTGCACAGATGTTTCAGATAAATCGATATACAATGGCATAGGACATTTCACCTTGGATGACTGAATGTAGAAGAGAACATCCAGTCAAAAAGTGATAGTCGGTAGGATTAGGAAGATAGTCGGTAGGTTTAGGAAGAAGAATGAGTGTAGGATTTGGAACAAAAGTTCTTTAGAAGTAGGGTATCGCTAAGAGAGTGAATGTAAATATCAGCACATGTGATGAGGAAGTCACAATGATTAACTGGGGAAAATATGTAGGAAAGCAGATATCAATAGAGACATTACAAAATCAGGCAAAGTATAAAGTGAGTGACAGGATTAGACATTTTCAACATGTTTGAGTTTGAATATATAATCTTTGGAAGAAACAAATATGTAGTCACCAATAGGATTTTCATTTGAGAGCATTAGGCAACCTGGACATGGATGTTTTTAGTAATCCATGTTCACTTTCCATTTAGGTTTTGTACAATCATAAGTGTGACCTTTGCTTTTTGTGTCCAGAATATTACTGTGATAAAATGTATATGGAGATCAGGTGACATGGGTATTTCTTCCACCATTTCTGGGAGCTATATTTTGAGGACGTATAAATTAGTATTGGGGGTACAAAGAGGTGTACCTGTGTCTATGAATATAGAGATAATTCGTGAATAGACTGTACTGTGAATAAATAATATAATTGGTTCCACTTTAAATAATGGATTGAATTGATATCTGAAACTAAGTAAGAAATCTTATATCGATATACAACCATTCATTCCAACCAGTTATACATCTAATGGTAATATTAGTGTTATGGTTTATTGTGACGGGTTTGTGCGTTTTGCTTCAAATGTGATAATGGAAATCGAAAATAATGTTTTTGGGAAGAAGTATCATGAAAAGAGCAGTTATGAAACATGGAGGAATACATGTGTTCTCAAGCAGGAAGTGATTGAAAGTGAAACAAATGCCTATAAATTTGAGAAATTTTGATGAAACATATATGCTATGATGTGCATAAACTGAAGATAGTAATGTACCAGTGTTGAATAAAAATGAACATCAAAATACACATCATGTCTCATAGAGTCTACTTGCATTGATGTTCAACTGGGTCAGTTACTGTAGAAATATTAGGATTTGGGGGGGAATTAATAATACAATTTATTTTAGCACTAGCATGCCACAGAATGTAGAGGAAAGATCAATGGATTTTTAGTTACAGCACTAATAATCTAACATTTAGTGACTATTTTGGATAGTCTAGAAATTACATAAGGCTATGTAACATATTTTTTTTTATTTAACATTCATCAAAGCTTGGAATTTTCGTAATATTTCTTCTTTTTTCTTTTTTTTTTTTCAGTTGTTGATTGACCTTCATTTTGTTTATTTGTATGTGGTGCTGAGAATAGAACCATGTGCCTCACACATGCTAGAAAAGCATGTTACCTCTGAGCCACAAACCCAGCCGCTCCATTTCTATCTTAACATCATACACTCATGTCCCTCTTCTTTACTCACTTTCTTCCTCATTTTCCCCCTTCTCTCCCTTCCTTTTTGGTTTCCCCTCCATATCTATTTTTCTCTCATGTCATTACAAACAGTAGTATGCTATGAAATTTAAATTTAAGACTGTTTTTTTAGTCATTCTTTTTCTTGAGAAGATTTAAAAATTATAATCACCTGATAGATATATTACAATACATTTATTATACATATGTATCTATATTCATGCATATACATTACATATATTATATATATACATATATATTTAAAAGTACTTTGATTTTCCTGTTAGAAATAATATAGACCAAGTCTTTCTTAATTCTCAATTCTTCCATAATTAACATCTTACAGTGAAAATCAAATAAACATATTTAAGTAAACAGGTATCATTCTTATTTATCAATACTGATAATTTAAAGTTTTATATCACATTGAGTGGTAATGTCGCATATTAACTCTTATGAATTAGAGAAATTTTATTTGAACAACCTATTATATAAGGACCATATGCACTGACATTTTAAATGGCTTTCTTGTGATTTCAATTTCTATCAATTGTGTATTAATTGCCAAATACTTATTTTAGTACTTTTCATGTTCATAATTGATATAAAGTCAATTGTTTAATTCTTCTTGTAAGTAGTTACTTATTACAGTAGGGACATTATTAATAATACTACATCTTTATAAGAAAAATGGTACAAATTTATTTTCATGCAAAATTAAGAATAATTGCATGCTCTAGATGTTTGATTGTTGATACATATAACAAAGAGCTTTTGATGAGTCTCTTCCCCAGTAAAACATAAAATGCAAAGATATAGTTAGGTTTGTATGTCCAAATAAAGATAAGAAAAAATACACATTATCAGCTAGAAACTATTAAATAAAAGATGAAAAGAACAATCCAACACATTGTACGAACTTGTCAGATGAGGTAGTATTCTGGAAGAATAGCCTAAGACTAGACCTTGTCCATGACAATATATTCACGAAAAAAATGAAATATGAAAAGTGTAGAAAATGCTATGAATTTTTCATGAAGTTAGGTGAATTATCCTTTAATCTCAATTTATGTGCATTTTCTGGTAAAATAAATTTGTGATATTCACAAAACAAAGTTTCTGTATAGCAAAATGAATACATCTGAACCCATTTTTAGCTGATTTCTTCCCACTAAATTTTAAACCTTTATTTATTTATTTATTTTTATTGGTTGTTCAAAACATTACAAAGCTCAAGATATATCATCTTTCATACATTTGACTCAATTGGGTTATGAACTCCCATTTTTTTCCCAAATACGAATTGTAGAATCACATCGGTTACACATTCACATTTTTACATAATGGCATATTAGTGACTGTTGTATTCTGCTACCTTTCCTATCCCCTACTATCCACCCTCTCCTTCCCTCCCATCTTCCCTCTCTACCTCATCTGCTATTGTTCAATTCTCTCCATTGTTTCCCCCTCACTTCCCCTCACAACATCTTATATGCAATTTTGTGTAACATTGAGAGTTTCCTACAATTTTCATAAGCTTTCCCTTCTCTCTCCCTTTCTCTCCCCCCATTCGTCTTTGTTTAATGTTAATCTTTTCCTCATGCTCTTCCTCCCTGTTCTGTTCTTATTTGCTCTCTTTATAACAGAGAAGACATTTGGCATTTGTTTTTTAAGGATTGGTTAGCTTCGCTTAGCATAATATGCTCTAATGCCATCCATTTTCCTGCAAATTCTATGATTTTGTCATTTTTTGTGCTGTGTAATACTCCATTGTGTATAGATGCAACATTTTTTTTATCTATTAATCTATTGAAGGGCATCTAAGTTGGTTCCACAGTCTAGCTATTGTGAATTGTGCTGCTATGATCATTGATGTGGCAGTATCCCTATAGTACGCTCTTTTAAGATCCTCAGAGAACATTCCAAGAAGGGTGATAGCTGGGTCAAATGGTGGATCCATTTCCAGCTTTTCCAGGAATATCCATACTTCTTTCAAAATTGGCCTCACCAATTTGCAGTCCCACCAGCAGTGTACAAGTGTATCCTTTTCCCCAAATCCTCTCCAACACTTATTGTTGTTTAACTTCATAATGGCTGCTGATCTTACTGGAGTCAGATGGTATCTTAGGGTGGTTTTGATTTGCATTTCTCAGACTGCTAGAGATGGTGAGCATTTTTTCATGTACTTGTTAATTGATTGTATGTCCTCCTCTGTGAAGTGTCTGTTTAGGTCCTTGGCCCATTTGTTGATTGGGTTATTTGTTATCTTATTGTTTAATATTTTGAGTTCTTTGTATATTTTGGATATTAGGGCTCTATCTGAAGTGTGAGGGGTAAAAATTTGTTCCCAGGATGTAGGCTCTCTATTTACCTCTCTTATTGTTTCTCTTCTTGAGAAAAAACTTTTTAGTTTAAGTAAGTCCCATTTGTTTATTCTTGTTATTAACTCTTGGGCTATTGATGTCTTATTAAAGAATTTGGAGCCCGACCCCACAGTATATAGATCATAGCCAACTTTTTCTTCTATGAGACGCAGTGTCTCTGATTTGATATCTAGCTCCTTGATCTATTTTGAGTTAACTTTTGTGCATGGTGAGAGAACGGGATTCAGTTTCATTTTGTTGCACATGGATTTCTAATTTTCCCTGCACCATTTGTTGAAGATGCTATCCTTCATCCATTGCATGTTTATAGCCACTTTATCAAATATAAGAAAGTTGTAATTTTGTGGATTGGTTTCTCTGTCCTCTATTCTATACCATTGGTCCACCTGCCTGTTTTGGTACCAGTACCACACTGTTTTTGTTACTCTTGCTTTGTAGTAAAGTTTGAACTCTAGTATCGCTATACCTCCCGATTCACACTTCCTGCTTAGAATTCCTTTTGCTATTCTGTGTCTTTTGTTTTTCCATATGAATTTCATGATTGCTTTATCATTTCTACAAGAAATGCCGTTGGGATTTTGATTGGCATTGCTTTAAACCTGTAGAGAACTTTGGGTAATTTCGCCATTTTGATGAATTTAGTTCTGCCTATCCATGAACAGGGTACATTTTTCCATCTTCTAAGATCTTTTTCTATCTCTCTCTTTAGGGTTCTGTGGTTTTCACCTCTTTTGTTAGGTTGATTTCCAAGTATCTTATTTTCTTTGAGGATATTTTGAATGGAGTGGTTTTCCTCATTTCCATTTCAGAAGTTTTGTTGCTGATATACAGGAATGCCTTTGATTTATGCGTCTTGGTTTTATATCCTTCATTTATTAACTCTAGCAGTTCTTTGTAGACCCTTTTGGGTCTGTTAAATATATTACCATGTCATCCACAAATAGCGATAATTCAAGTTCTTCTTTTCCTATTTTTATGCCTTTAATTTCTTTTGTCTGTCTAATTGCTCTGGCTAGTATTTCAAGAACTAAATTGAATAGAAGTGGTGATAGAGGGCATCCCTGTCTTGTTCCAGATTTCAGAGGGAATGCCTTCAGTTTTCTCCATTTAGGATGATCCTAGCCTGAGGTTTAGCATATATAGCTTTTACAATGTTGAGGTAAGTTCCTGTTATCCCTAGTTTTTCTAGTGTTTTGAACATAAAGGGATGCTGAACTTTGTTGAATGTTTTACTACATCTATCGAGATGATCATATGATTCTTGTCCTTAAGTCTATTGATGTGGTGAATAGCATTTATTGATTTCCGTATATTGAACCAGCCTTGCATTCCAGGGATGAATTCTACTTGATCATGGTGCACAACTATTTTGATATGTTTTTGTATTCAATTCACACGGATTTTATTGAGAATTTTTGCATCCAACTTCATTAGAGATATTGGTCTGTAGTTTTCTTTTTTGAAGTGTCTTTGTCTGGTTTTGGGATCAGGGTGATTTTGGACTCCGAGAATGAATTTGGAAGAGCTCCTTATTATTCCATTTCTTGATATAGCTTGAATAGTATTGGTATTAATTCTTCTTCGAAGGTTTTGTTGAACTCCGCTGTATACCCATCAGGTACAGGGCTTTTTTTGATTGGTAGTCTTTTGATGGCTTCTTCCATTTCTTTCTTTGCTTTTGGTCTGTTAAAATTGTGTGTGTCTTCCTGACTGAATATGGGCAGATCGTATGACTTAAGAAATTTATCGATATTATAACTATCTTCTATTTTATTGGAATATAGGATTTCAAAATACTTTCTAATTATCTTCTGTATTTGTGTACTGTCTGTTGTGATATTGCCTTTTTCATTCCGTATGTTAGTAATTTGAGTTCCCTCTCTTCTTCTCATCCTTAGCATGGCTAAGGGCCTGTAAATCTTATTTATTTTTTCAAAGAATCAACTTTTAGTTTTATCAATTTTTTCAATGTTTTTTTTTGTTTCAGTTTCGTTGATTTCTGCTCTAATTTTAATTATTTCTTGTCTTCTACTACATTTGCTGTTGTTTTGCTCTTCCTTTTCTAGGTTTTTGATGTGTACTGTGAGTTTATTTATTTGTTGTTTTATTCTTTTTTTGAGGAAAGAACTCCAAGAAATGAATTTCCCTCTTAAAACTGCCTTCTTTGTGTCCCATAGATTCCAGTATGTTGTGTCTGTATTGTCATTTGATTCTAAGAATTTTTTTATCTCCTCCTTTATGTCTTCTGTAACCCAATGATCATTCAGTAGAATATTGTTCATTTTACATGTGATGTAGGATTTTTCCTTCCTTCTATTCTCATTGATTTCCAGTTTCATTCCATTATGATCAGATATGGTGCATCGTATTATCTCCACGCCTTTATATTTACTAAGAGTTGCCCAATGGCATAATATATGGTCTAACTTGGAGTAGGATCCATGTGCTGCTGAGAATAAAGTGTATCCACTTGATGATGGTTGATATATTCTATATATGTCGGTTAAGTCAAGGTTATTGATTGTGCTGTTGAATTCTATAGTTTCTTTATTCAGTTTTTTATAGAGGATCTGTCTAATGGCGAGAGCGGTGTGTTGAAGTCACCCATAGTTATTGTGTTGTAGTCTATTTGACTCTTGAACTTGAGGCGAGTTTGTGTTATGAGCGTTGCAGCTCAATTGTTTGGTGCATACCAATTGATAATTGTTATGTCTTGTTGGTGGATGGTTCCTTTTAACAATATATAGTGTCCTACTTTATCCCTTTTGATTAACGTAGGTTTGAAGTTGATTTTATATGATATGAGTATGGCCACTCCTGCTTGCTTCCGAGGGCCACGTGAGTGGTATGATTTTTTCCAACCTTTCACTTTCAGCCTGTGTATGTCTTTACCTATCAAAAGAGTCTCCTGAAGGCAGCATATTGTTGGATTTATTTTTTTGATCCAGGTTACTAGCCTATGTCTCTTGATTGGTGAGTTTAGATTTTTAACATTTAAGGTTACAATTAAAATATGATTTATACTTCCAGTCATGTTTATTTATTTATTTATTTTAATTTGGGTAGTTTTTACTTTTTGGTTATTTTCTTACCCCTTTACTGAGATACCTCCCGCTGTTAGTTTTGGGCACTATTTTTCAATTCCTCTTCTTGTAGTATTTTGCTCAAAATGCTTTGCAGTGCTGGTGTTCTGTCTGCGAATTCTTTTAGCTTTTGTTTATCAAGAAAGACTTAATTTCATTGTCAAATCTGAAGCTTAATTTTGTTGGATACAGTATTCTTGGTTGGAATCCATTATTTTTCAGTGTTTGAAATACATTGTTCAAAGATCTTCTCGCTTCCAAAGTCTGTGATGAAAAATCAATTGTTAACCTAATTGGTTTACCCCTGAATGTTATCCGCCTACTTTCTCTCGTAGCTTTTAATATTCTCTCCTTGTTCTGTATGTTGGCTACCTTCATAATTATATGTCTTGGAGTTTGTCTATTTTGGTTTTGAATGTTTGAGGTCCTGTAGGCTTCCAGGATATGGCAATCCATTCCATCTTTCATCTCTGGGATGTTTTCTAGAATTATTTCATTTAATATGTTGTCCATTCATTTGTTTTGAATCTCTATGCCTTCTTCTATGCCGATGACTCCCAATTTTGGTTTTTTTATGACATCCCATATCTCTTGAATAGTTGCTCATGGGATTTAAGCATGTTTTCTGTGTTGACTATATTCTTTTCAAGTTGACAAACTTTGTCTTCATTATCTGATGTACTGACTTCTACTTGATCTAGTCTATTTGAAATATTCTTGTTTGAGTTTTTAATTTGGTTTATAGTTTCCTGCATTTCTAGAATTACTGTATGATTTTTTAAAAGATCTCTATCTCCTGGTAAACCTTGTTCTTTGCCATTTGAATTTGGTTGTTTAATTCATTTTCAAAATATACTTTTATTTCTTGGACTTGCTGCCTCATGTCTTCTCTATTATTCCTTTCCATCTGAGTTAGGTACGACTTAAGTTTTTTCCCTTTCCCTGTTTCTGATGCTTCTAGGTTCTCCTGTAGTATTAAGTTGTCCTTCATTGTTTCTACACCTTTTTTCCCCTTGTTTTTTCATGATGTTCACGTTATTTTCTGGCTCTATTTGATTGCTGTGTTTCTGCTCTCTTCTATAGATTTGTTATGGGTTTATATATCTCTGTTTTCTCTCCTTTGTGTTGCTAGACTATGCCTGCTTAAGTGGATTTCGCTGTTAAGGAATTCTGACAGCCGAGCTCCAGTGATGTCACCTCTCTGCTGTGGTGGGCCCCATGCTCTTTGCCGGAGTGTCCGAATTGGGGGGTGGACTGGATTGTCTCTTGTTGGTTTCAGCTCCCGGTCGCTGGCATGCCGGCAGTCTCCAGCCACCCAGTAGCGCGGGCAGCGGATGGGCTGTCGCCGGCGGGTGGGTGATCTCTAGCCACACAGTTGCGCGTTCGGTCGTCGGCAGGCACGTGTTCTCCAGCCGTCAAGACATGCCATCAGCAGGTGGGCTGGCGCCGGCAGGAAGGTGGTCTCCAGTTGCCCAGTCACACTGGCAGTGGTCTGGCGTTCTCCAGCCACCCAGTCAGGAGGGCCTGGCCTCTAGTCCCCTGGTTTATCCTGCTAGTCCTGATTTCTCCTGCTAGACCAGATTTCTCCTGAGTGATGCTTCTCGGCAGCTCAAACTGTTCTCCGGGTCTGCCATTTGTTGGGTGGGGAGGGTGTCTATTGTGAACCCTGGAACTCTATTGTTTTAATATTTTCCGCTTGCCCCTCGCCCCGCACTGGCTAGGCAAGTTTCATTTTTGCCACTGATGGGAAGGGGAGATGAAGGTCAGGTGCCTCTAGTTTTCCCCCAGTCTTTATGCAGACTTGCTCTGATTATCCCTCCCCCAAAAGCCTAGGAGAGATTTTATGTGAATTTTCCTCTGTATGTGAGATGAGCTGAGAAACACACACCTGTTTTATTGTTGCAATCTGTCTGGGAGTGGTGGTGGTTACTTCAGCTCTCCAAGATGGTGGCTGCTGGTTTCCTTTGTGGAGTTTCCACTTTGGGGGATAGAAATGTACTGCTAACTTTCCCGTCTGAAATCCCAAATTCAGCTGGGGGCTCAGTGGATGCTCAGCCAGCAGGATTCCACAGAATCTGCAGCAACGTTTCTCCCTGCTTGCTGGTCGCTTCTCGGTGGTGCCTCACCATTTGTAGACACGGGGCAGGTCACGCGGATCAATCAGAATGGATCTCTTGTTGCACAAGTGGCTTGTGTTTGAGACTCAATTACCGGACTTCGGTGGTGGAAATCATTCTTCTAGATTTCGGTAAACACCCATTTTCCTGTAAGATCCTAACAAGATAGTTTTTCATCGTTCTAACTCGTTATTCACCTGCGCAGTGGCAGGGTACACTGGGTGTGATACACTGTCTTCACAGTCATCTTGCAATGCCGAAATATTAGGATATGGATGCACCATTTACTGAAAACTGTTTCAGTACTAGGAAAAAATATGTATTTCAGGTGGATGGATATTTCTGAGAATAATTTTTTAAAAAGTGGATTATAAATCCACATACATGAATATGAATGAATTTAGGGAGTGCATAATAAGACACAAATATTTCATATTTTGAAAAATCCGGAGAGTATATATATATATATATATATATATATATATATATATATATATACACACACACAGACATTAAAAACTAGCAATATATATGTCAATTGAAATTCATCATGAAATACATATCATCCACAGACCCAAAAATATTCATATACTTAACATGGATTTATGTATAATGTTGTTCAACTAGGAGGCTTACCCATAGGTTGAATTTTCACTTCCAACAGCATTTAGGAGGAGTGATCTCTTCTCAAAATTTGTATTTGCCAAGTCAGCCACCTCACAAAAATGTACGTGTGATACCAGGTACGATTCTATATGTGCATATAAAATTACATGTGCTGAATAGGCTACAGAGAAAGGGAGACAGGAATTTACATATTTGTTAACTTTCAAAACACACGGAGAACTATTTCAACAAAAAATTGACTAGATTTATAACTTCTAACCTATATAATGCAAAAGGCAATTTCAACTATACACCATGCCTCCTCTGAACTGCTTGTATTTCTATTCTGTTTGAGTTTTTATTCTCTATCATATTACAATTAGTAGTCAGAGTCTAGTAGGGTAGGCTTTAGAGTCAGGGATTCAGTATTTCGAATGGAAAATTGGAAAATGAATCCAACGTGTATGCAAATATGTGCTACACAAAATCTTCCCACTCCTCCAGAACAATGGCTTGACATTATCTTCGCCCCAAGTAAGACATAATTAGAGGAGAAGAGTTAGAAAATCAGTGAATACTTATCTGGAATGGAATATGCTAAGGAGTTCAGTACCTTGGAGGTGGTAGAGGAGTTTCCAAAAGTAAGGGACAGGGTGAACACTCCACAAACATGGAGCTCTGCTGGCCTAAAGACTTCTTGAGAAATTGCCTCTGAGTTTGGGCACTTGAAACATATGTTGTTATCAGGAGCTTTAGCTTCCTTTGTAGTGAGATCATCAAAGCTGGGTCTGCACCTATGTGACCTGTAAAACATAGTTTCTTATTTTCCAATGAACATGAGGCAGCAGTCCTGAATTTGATCTTTGTAGGTAAACTGTGGCCACTGGGTTCTAAGTGTCTCCCTGGGTGGACTGTGAAGCCATTTGTTCATCCTCCAATTTTCATGGTGTTTCTTGCTGCTACAATGGGAGTTTGGTATTTGCTTCATGAAATACACGGAGTTCAACTGAGACACAGTGCAGGAGGGAGTTCTGTCACGTGTGGTATTTCAATTTCTGCAGGAGAATGCACCAACCATGCTTCTATATCACATAGCTTGCCCCATTTACCATAGCAAATCGATTCTGAACATTGCCCTGAAACCTCTCCAAATAACAAGATGCCTTTACTTAGAAGGGACTGCTGGCTGCATCATGTCAGTCACAAGCCATTTGGAAGCCAATGGCAGATCCACATGGCGCCACCACAGATGTTTTATCACACACCTGCCTACCACTGCTCTAGGCCCACTAATCATCAGGGTCCAACTTATTGGCATCTCTGTTTTACACAATTTTCATTAAAACCAGTCAATCAAGGCAGTGTCTGTTATACTCATGATCAGCAACAGGAAATCCAAAGGTTCTCCTGTGCCAGCTGGTCATGGAAATTTCAAAAATTTCATGGTATTTTTCTAGCCATATTTCAACAATGAAGGTGGAGGCACTGTGAGTTTCAGTTCATTCCAGAACCATTAATGTTGACGAAGCTCATTTCAATGAAAGCTCTGGAGAAATCTCACAGGCAATGCTTCCCAAAGAATGGCCAAAAGGTCAAATGAAGCCAGGCCCATTGAGTTCTACAATGTGAGGTCCATGTGACTTTTGACTCTCAACTACGGCTGCCAAGTCTTTCAGAAGAAAATTATGTGATATCTTGGCTGTGATTCCCAGTGCTCTGTTGAAAGCCACCCTGGGCCTTGATCTCAGTTTCCAAGGGCGACTCTCATGCATGGCCTCCTAAAATCCCAACACAATTAATGGCAATACTTTTCTGAGGTCAGTTCCAGAACTCGGTCTCTAAGGGGAAAAACACCAGAGTTCATGTCAAGGTGGACCCAGTCATCTCTTCCAATCACCACACTAACAACCACAATTAAAACCAAAACAATCCCACATGGCCCTCATGTTCTTTTATATAGACACTCATCATAACCTATCGCTGGAAGTTTCCACGAGGGGCGAAGCCCAAGACAGTCTCCTAAATAATCTCTCTTGCCCCTAATTTGCCTAAATTCAGGGTGGCCTGGACACCATTCCTGTGAACCAGGAGTGTTCAAATAGGCCTGCTGTTAATACTTCTCTGCTTCTCCAATTTGAGGCGTATTGACTGTGCAGTTTGGATTCTTTATGTGAATTGTAGTCACGGGAAAACTCAAGCAATTTAGGGCTTTGAAGAAATGATTTGGTCCAAAGGATCCCTATTCTAACTTGATGGAGGTCAGGAACCTCACAGAGAATGGGGAGAGACTTCATCCACAATAACTGCACTTTGGGCCATTTTTGTTTTGGATGCACACATGTGATGTTTCTTTAGATTCTTCAGGGGTTGAGAATCTAAGCCGCGGCCTCACACAGGGCCAAGAGGCTGATTCAGACACTTCCATTTTCAAAGAAATTAAGCAAAGATCCACAGGTGATGTCCATTCATTTCCATTTGAACCTGTTTTCTTCAGGCTTCACAAACGGATGTCTTGAGGCAAAGACCTTCCTGACATTCAGGGAAACAGAACAATAGGTAAGCAAAAGGCCCAAAGCAGGGTTTCTCCACTGAGACTATCATGGTCACACTTATATCTGAGTTTTCTGAGATGCTCGACATTCCCTTTAGCTATCCAGTACATGGCCATGTCACAGGGCTTGGAACTGCTACATATCTTGGACACAAAACCATGAGCCTATTCTGGAGAGTAGCCAGAATTCATGAAGAATGCAGGAATTTTGGAAGATACCACATGTTGCCCATCGATCAGGCAAGCTGAAATCCATTCATAAATTCGGCAGGATGAATGCTGGGAAGCTTTCTGCTAGACAGGAGACAACAATTGATGCATTCAGTTTTCTAATATCTAAAACCATGCACATAGTGGGATACACAGACATAGAAACACTTGCTTGCCAAACGACTTACTATAAACAGTTCACTCCAAACCAAACAAACCGCCTTTCCTACCTATTCTCAGAACATGAGACAAAAACCACAAACCCACACCGACAACCACAGAGGCACCACCTTCTACAAAGTATGTCTGTGACTATCCAGAGTGTCTTCTGACTGGTGGGCCAACTTATGTTCCCCGGAAAACACCAACTCTGTGAACTTGTCAGGAGCCAGCGGTGAGCCACTATCTGCTTTCTCAGGAAAGGCCCCTCTTCTGAGTTTTCCTGGCAGTTGGCCATCCTCATATCTGTAGGTACCATGAAAGACTGACTCTGTCCTTGGTAAATCCAAACAAGTGAGCCCACTGGGACTGGGACTGGAACAGGCTCTTGGTACCTTGCTTCCTGGATCCCAAGTACCGAGAGTTCCATGACCAAGGAAGTGAGGTGAGGTCACTTCCTTCAGGAACTGAATGAGGTCACTGCTTTGGCAATCACTTTGTCCTAACAGTTGCTTCCAAGGGTCCCATGAGATCGAGGCTTCTCCTACTTCCTGTGACACTTTCACAAGTTAGAATGGTATATGAACCATAGGCACCCAGGAACAGGTCTCCAAACAGGACTGTTTGTGTCCATCTTCTCTACATTATGAACAGAGAGGCTGATTCAGACACAAACCTTCATCCTGACCAGGTTGTTTTCAATGGAAGATGACGTTTGCTCTCTCAGGTCCTTCATGGCTGCCTACATCTTCTCCAGGGATCACTTCTTCATGGACCTTTGAGTTTTACAACAGGTGGAAGATTCTCTACATTCCTGTATTGTAAGACCAACTTGGTCCCTGCTCTTCTGTAAAGTTATATTGAGGGAACAGTGTATGGTTAGGGTTAATAACAGGTTTGATTTGGGTTAGGAATTATTCTAATTGATGAATAATGGTATTGGGAACCTGTGATATTTATAAGAATATATAGGTGAAATATAAGTATGAAAACAAAAATCTAGGTAAGATTTGAAGCCCAGAAGGGCATTGCGCTATTGATTGGGATACTTAGCTTTGATATACGTTCTGAACAGGTGTTTCAGATAAATCGATAATCAATGGCATAGGACCTTGTACCTTGGATGATTGAATGTAGAAGTGAACATCCACTAGAACAGGGATAGTCGGTAGGATTAGGAAGATATTCGATAAGTTTCAGAAGAAGACTGAGTACAGAATTTGGACCAAAAGTTCTTTAGCAATAGTGTATCGGGTAGAGAGTGATTGTAAATGTCAGCACACGTGAAGGGTCAGTCACAATGGTGAACTGGGGAAAATATTTAGGTAAGCAGACATCAATAGAGACATTAGGAAATCAGGCAAAGTATAAATTGAGTGATAGGATTAGACATTTGCAACAGGGTTGAGGTTCAAAATATAGTCTTAAGAAGAAACAAATATGTAGTCACCAATAGGATTGATATTGAGAGCATTAGGCACACTGGACATGAATGTTTTCAGTAATCTATGCTCACTTTTCATTTAGGCTTTGATACAATCATAAGTGTGACCTCTTCTTTTTGTGTCCAGAATATTACTGTGATAAAATGTATATGTAGATTAGGTGACATGAGTATTTCTTCCACCATTTCTGGGAGCAACATTTTGAAGATGAAAAAATTAGTATTGGGGTTACAAATAGATTTACTCTGTGTCTATGAACATAGAGATAATTTATGAATAGACGATACTGTGATTAAATATTATAACTTGTTCCAACTTTAAATATTCGATTGAATTGATATCTGAAAATAAACAGAAAATCGTATATTTATATGCAATCATTCATTCCAACCAGAAATACATCTAATGGTAATATTAGGGTTATGGTTTATCATGAAGAGTGTGTCAGTTTTTCTTCAAAATGATTATGGAAATCGAAAAAAAAAGCGTTTGGAAAGAAGTCTCATGAAAAAACAATCAAGTAACATGGAGGAATACATGTGTTCTGAATCAGGAAATGATTGAAAGTGAATCAAAATCCTATAAATTATTGAAGTTGTTGATGAAATATATATCCTATGATGTGTATAAACTGAACAAATAGTAATGTACCAGTGTTGAATAAAATGAACTTCAACATAGACATCATATCCAAGAGGAATCTAGTTGCATTGATGTTAAACTGGGTCAGTTACTGTAGAAATATTAGGATTGTATGCACCACTCACTGAAGTTAGTTTTCAGTACTAGAAAACAAATATGTAATTCAGGTGGATGAATATTTCTGAGAATAATATTGTGAAAAGTTGATTATAAATCCACATACATGAACATGAATGAATTTAGGTAGTATATGTAAGACACATATATTTCATATTTTGAAATATTTGGAGAGTGTATATATATATATATATATATATATATATATATATATATATATATACACCCCCCCACACACACACACAACACACACACCCAGACAATAAAATGTAGCAATATATATGCCAATCGAAATTCATCATGATGATGAAGTATATATCATCCACAGATGCAAAAATATTTAATTTACTGAACATGGATTTATGTATAATGTTGTTCTACTAGGAGGCTCACCCATAGGTTGAATTTTCTGTTCCAACAGCGTTTAGGAGGAGTGATCTCTTCTCACAATTTGTATCTTCCAAGTCAGCCACCTCACAAGAATGTACATCTGATACCAGGTAGGATTCTATATGTGCATATAAAAATACATGTGCTGAATCGGCTACAGAGAAAGGGAGACAGGAATTCACATATTTGTTAACTTTAAAAACACATGGAGAACTATTTCAATTAAAAATTAACTAGATTTATAACACCTACCCTATATCATGCAAAAGGCAAGTGCAACTATACACCATGCCTCCTCTGAACTGCTTGTATTTCTATTCTGTTTGGGTTATTTTTCTCCATCATATTAGGATTTGTCATCAGAGTCTAGGAGGGTATGGGTTAGTGTCAGATGGCCCGGCTGGCAGGACACATCAACTTGGGTGTCGATCCTAGTTGGGGAGGAATGAAGGGACAAGAGACACGAGAGATGACAGCAAGACAGGAGTTCTGATCATGCTGCAAACTTTTATTATTCTCAGAGGGTATTTATATGCTGCGGATGGGAAAGCTCTCTTATCGGAAGTTGCTGGATGTCTTCACAGGGTGAGATAACCTCAAGATGTTTCAGGTAGACAGATGGTAGCCGGATGTCAAAAGGAGATAGATGGCTGTGGGATGTCTCCCAGGCAGGTTGTGTCCCAGGGGGCTGTTTCTTGTGTCAGTCTATTTTTTGAAGGAGAACTTCTTTCTAGCCCCTGACATCTCCCCATTTGTTATATAAAATATTCGACCATACCTTACAGGCCATGGATTTAGGGGGTGATAGTGGCTCTGTTTCTCTAGGATGCCTTAGAATATCTTCTGATTTGAGCGAGCATCTTTCCTAGGAGATTTCGTGTTGGCTTTTGCATGTTTTTGGAGGAGACGTCTTTGAGGGGATAGCATGCCAACCGCCATGCACCAGAGCGTGTCATTCAGAGGTCTTGTGTTTGGGGATCCGTGGATCCATCCTCCTGCAGTCCTTCCTGGACCCTCCGTTATTATGGCCTAACGTGCTCATTCCAAGGGTGTGTCCTCCCCCAAGCGGAGGGGCCCATGGAGAACGAACCCTTATTGCAAGGGTAGAAGATGGTTGCTCAGAGCTGTTACTTATAGTTTTCTGTAAGAAAGAGATCTGTGGGGATGTAAACTTAATAAGCCTGTGAGAAGGGTTGAACATTCTTTTAAATGTTGCTGTCTTCCATCTCCAGACCATGATAGTGGACCTGTATGGGCTTAGAAACCAAAATATTAATCTGTTCTTTAATAAATTGTACCAGCCTCTTTATAATGCAGGGGCCTATGGACACCATTAAAAGTAAACCCAACAAAGGGACTAATAGGGGAAGAAGGTAGGGTAGAAATCCATTATGCCCAATCCAGAGGGGATTTTCAAATAGTTCCCTTTGTCTCTTTTCTGGATCTTCTTGAAGCTGCTTAATTTTAATGCGTACTATGCCTGATTTATTGGCATAAAAGCAGCATCGTTCCCCTAAGGCTAAGCAAATACCTCCCTGGTTAGCTGTCAGCAAATCTAAGCCTCGTCTGTTTTGAAGGAACACTTCTGCCAGGGAATTTATTTGGTCCTGCAAATCTTTAAAGGTTCCTGATAAAGTTTGTACATAATTTATAAGTTGTTGAGACAGGCGATGGTAAGAGTGAATAGCCGTGCCTAAGCCACTGTACCTGTGCCCACAGCAGCTGTTATTCCAAGGCTGGCAATGAGTGGTAAAGCCTGTATTGCCCACCTATGTCTTTTGACTAAAGTGTCTAGGCTAGAAATTGGTAGAGGTTCATCTCCTGGGACAATAGTTATATCAGGGAGTAATAAAGCAAGAACACAACCAATGGTCCAATTTGCTGGAAGCGTGGGAAGGCCGAGTTTCCTCCACACATAAAAACTGTGCCATTGGAGGGACAAAGAGATGGGGTGGGTGAGGAATAATTTTATACTGTTGAGCAATTTCCAAAGGAAGTAAGTCGAACATCAATATCATAGGTATTATTCTGCATCGCGCCTAAAAGAAATAATGTAAAAGTGCCTATAGGCTGTACTTTAAAGGGAAATCCGGGTTGGCATGTATTATCATTGTCCATGATAGAATTAATAGAAACTGCCATAGGCATGATTGCCCCTGCTGTCATGCAGAGCCAGCAATCACCAGCAAGGGTGGGGTTCGAATTATTAAGCTAGGAGAATGTAGTTTGCAAAATATCTAATGTATTGGTATCTAAACCTGGGAACTGGGATTTAGGCTACATTAAGGGATGATATGTGAGCTCAGGGATTTGGGGTTTCAAAAGTTTGATTATCTGAGGATGCTTGACAGAATAAGTGGGTCCTCCACCATCAGAGACCCCTGTAGTGGCCTTAATGGGCCAGTAGGAAGGTTTTCCGACAGTGCCTTGGCACCCAGCTGACTGTAGCTTGGTGTATTTGCCATCTTCTCCATGGTCAAAGAGAATGGGGGTATAATGAATAGTGGTCCCCCTGCTGCATGAGTTTTAGTTAGGGAGGCTTCAAAAACTTGTTCTCCCTGTTTATTAACACAAAGTGAAGCCGACGCATTACAAGAGACATGCATCCCCTGGGTATGCGTACAAGTTGCAGAACAATTTTGGAGAGCTTTACTTGTACTAGCGGGAATAATCTTTGGCTTGTTAACACATACCCATTTAGGCTGATGAACTCCTCCGAGATTATGGTAAACCTTGGCACTGAGGTAAGTCACCTTAGTCATGCAGTCAGCAGTCTGGGTCCAACTAGTGGGAGCCTCAGTCCAAAATCCTCCTTTGCATTCACGGGGGGGGGCAAAAAGGTACTCCATGATGTTGGAAATTGGAGGTCCAAGGCCTCCGTGTTCAAACCTGTTCAGCAGAAGTGCCTTAAGCAGGATCCTCGCACAGATTTTTGGCTATATCTGAAATGGAGGAAAATTTGTCCTCACGGGGAGGGCCTCCGTCCCTGGGTTGAGGTAAGTAATTTACCTGTTTAACCAGGCATTCTGGTAACCATCTTGGGGATGCTTGCTCTTGGTCCAAAACACAAGCTGAGCCTCATCCCCTGATGAGGATAGGATCTGGGCGTTTTCATTTATTTGTAATGGGATTGCACCACATAACAGGCGAGCGAACAGAATTGGACAAAGGATGCCAGTGTCTGTCTGTGGCCAAATGGCCTTCACTGTCTAAGGTAAGAAGAATAAGGGCAAATAATGCATGGTTAAGGCGATCCCTGGGAGTGGTAAATACAAGGGCGGAAGCCTTAAGACGGGATACCCAAGTCTTTAAGCTAAGCTGGGCAAGTTCCACATGCCTTGGCCCTGAGAGTTGTATGGAATTTCAGTAGTATGACAAAATTGCAAGGTAGCACAAAACTGTTTAAACTTGGCACTGGTATATGCAGGACATTTATCTGTTTTAATATGTATTGGTTTACCCATTACGAAAAAGGCTGAAACAAGATGAGAAAGGACATCTTTGGTAGCCTCTCCAGAATGTGGTGATGCAAAACAAAAGCCGCTGAAGGTATCTATAGAAACGTATATATATTTGGTTTTTCAAAATTCAGGAAAATGAATAACATCCATTTCCTAAACCTGATTGGGCTGTAATCCTCGGGGGTTAACTCCCAAGTGTTGAATGGGGAGGGAGACAGTGCAACCAGGGCATGCTTTTACTATTTCTCATGCATGTTGCCTGGTAATTTTCCAAAGTAATCGATGGCTCTGGGAATTTAGATGGTGAAGATTTTGTAACTCCATGGCCTTTTGAATGGAGCCAACAAAAATTGGAAAGATGGAACGTGTTGCTGCATCAGCTTGGGCATTACCTTGTGTTAGAGGGCTCAGAAGGTCAGAGTGTGTCATGACGTGTCCGAAGGAAAATGCATGTTTTCTGGCCTGAATTAGCTGCTGAAGCTGGTGAAACAGAAAGGGGGAATTGGAAGAAGCCATAATGGTGGGTGAAATCTCCAGAAGGGGCAAAGAATGAGCAATGTAGGCACTGTCTGTATAAATATTAACAAGATTATCAAAAAAAACTTTATGAAAACTTGTGTTATGGTGAACAATTCCACAAACTGAGCTGACTGATAGACAGTATCAAAGGTGGTAGGCTTGTTATTGACAACAAAGACTGCACGGCCATTACTGGAACCATCTGTAAAGACAGTAAGTTCTTGAGGAATGGGAGCCTTTTGAGTAATTTTGGGAAAAATAAATGAATGTAACTGGACAAAATTTAAAACGGGGTCATTGGGGATGTGGTTATGAATTGTTCCCAAAAAGCCTGATAGGGCAATACCCCATTGATCCATGTCTCTAGTAAAAATTGTAGTAAGGGTTTGGTCCTTAGTATATGGAATTAAAATATTATCAGGGTCTTTGCCAAAATGTTGTCGAGAAAGCAAACGACCTTTAAAAATAAGAGAAGCTACCTGAGCAAGATAAACAGTAATAACCTTGGAGGATGTGGTGGATACAAGGACCAAAAGCAAGGGGCAGCCTTTATTTTTAAAATGTGGATCTAGCTGCCAAAATATTCCTGTGGGTGTATGAGGAGTGTGGAAAATAACCAGAACCAGAGGAAGGTTATAAGAAATTTGTGTAACAAACTTTTGGGCAATGGCTTCTGTGGCTTGGTTTAATGCATGTCATGCCTCGGGAGTAAGCTTTTGAGGGGAGGAGGGGTGGGAATCACCTATCAAAATATCATTAAGGGGCAAAAGTACACAAGTGGGTAATTTTAAATATGTTCCTAGCAATTGAATATCCCCCAGTAATATTTGAAAATCATTAAGTGTGTGAAGATGGTCCACACATAGTTGTATTTTAGGAATTTGGATCTGATTATCTTGAAGTTTAAGGCCCAAATAGGTATAAGGGTCCTGTGTTTGAAACTTATCTGGAGCTATCTGTAGTCCCAAGGTAGTGAGGTTTTTTAAAAGTCCAAGTAACAATTATTAAGGTCATGGGTATTAGGTGCAGCAATTAACAAATCATCCATATAATGTAAAATATAATTTTGTGCTCATCGCTCTCTCACAGGGTCTACTGCTTGAGCAACGTGTTTTTGGCAAAGACTAGAGCTGTTGGCCATACCTTGGGGAAGAACCTTCCATTGAAATCTCTGCATAGGGCCCTGAAAATTAATGTGAGGGAGACTAAAGGCAAAATAGGGTCTATCCTCAGGATGTAAAGGAATGGTAAAAAAGCAATCTTTTAAGTCAATAACCATTTTACAATAGTTTTTTGGAATCGCCACTGGTGTGGGAATGCCTGGCTGTAGTGCTCCCATCGGGCGCATAACTTTATTAATGGCACACAAATATTGTAAAAGGCACCACTTGCCTGATTTTTTCTTGATAATAAAAATAGGAGTAATCCATGATGAGGTTGAGGGCTTTACATGGCCGGCTGCAAGCTGTTCCTGCACTAACGTGGAGGCAGCCTCCAATTTTTCTTGGAGGGGCCACTGATCCACCAACACAGGAGTCTGAGTCTCCCAAATAATTTTATCTGCATGGGGTACAGGAGGGTCAGGGACTGTCACTAAAAATCTGAATACACAAGTCCACATGTATTTGTTTTTGTATGGGTTGTATAGGCTCCACCAGTCCTTGTTTCAGTATCCCCAGGCCTGTACCAGGAACAAAATTCATAGGAAGCATTTGATGAGTCACCATGGAATTGGGACTGGCGAGAATAACTTCCAATAACTCAAAATATCTCCTCCCTATACGTTAACAGGGAGGTCAGAATCAACGAAAGGAGTGACAGTTGACTTATTACCATCTTTATCAGTGCAGCTAATAGACCTAGAGCTGACCAGAGGATTTTTTTATTTTCCTATCCATTTAAGGTCAGTCAAGGATGGAGTGAGGGGCTAACCTGATGGCTTGTATTTTTGAGAAATAATTGTGGCATCAGCTCCAATATCTAGAACTCCTTGGAATTCCTTTCCTTCAGTAAGTAAGGTAAGGGTGGGTCTATTGTGAGAAATGGGCTGAACCCAATACACATCAGAGAAGCCCAAGAAGGCAGTCCCCCGAGGTAGGTTTGGGTTTTGGAAATGCCTCCTGAAACCAAGGGAAGGAGAATTAATTGTGCAAGTCTTGTTCCTGCTGGGATGGCGGCAACTCCATTAATAGCAGTGGCCAGTATTTTTATTTCTCCAGTGAAATCATTATCATTAATGCCAACGAAACCTGAACACCTTGTATGGTAGTGGAGGCTCTTCCAAGATTAAGGGCACATGTATGAGATGGAGGGGGACCCATAATTTCATTGGGTATTATCTGGGGCCCTTGCATTGGGTCTAATATTGTATTTGTGGCAGCACAGAGGTCCAATTTTGTGCTGCCTGGGGTGGCTAGTTGGAGGGAGGCAATTGTGGAGAAGGATTTTGTGGTAGGTTGGGAGTTTAGGAGGGAACAAACCTTATTGCTCCTGTGTTTGTCGTGGGGGATGTTGTGGCCGGGGGCTGGCCCCGCAGGGAGTTTCCCGAGAAGTAGGAAGAAATAGGCTGTCTGAGGGCATTTGTCTTAGATCTACACTCACTGGCCCAGTGATGACCTTTACCACTTCTATGGAAAAGGGTAGCTGGGGGCGGTTAAGCCCCAGTTTGAGGAGACGCTATTCCTAGGCTTTGTTTGCCTGTGGGACACTCACATGCAAAATGGCCAGGTTGTTTACAAGTAAAGCAAGTACGTGAGCCAGGATTGTGAAAGGCCTTGGTAAAGGCGGTCCCTAAAGCCAGACCCATGGAATGGGCTGCACCCACGTCTGCACAGAGTCTAATAACTTCAGAAAGTTTCCCTTTATCCTTATGTGGTTGAAGAACATTCTGACATGCTGGGTTGGCATTTTCAAAGGCAAGATATTTTACATAGGTGCTTTCACCTTCGCTTGGTAAATCCTATATGCTGTGGCAGGGTCCTGAGAGGTCGCGGGTGTTCTGAATTGTAGAGAGCTGCTTCCTTCTCCAAGATAGCGTCCTCCCCAGGGGTCAATGTGTCTCTGGGATTTAAAACTGGATAAAGGTGGTTTTTAATCATTGGAGCCTTATTAATTAGGGTCGTATTTTGAGGGGGACCAGGAAGGTTCTCAGGGTCCTAGGAAGACTGAGAAGGGTCTATGTCTATACTAATGATGGGCATGCAGAGGGGGGACGAGAGGTCTTTTGCATAATCTCTTCCCCAATCCTGACAAGTTGTAAGGTACCATTGTCAAAGCGAAAACTTTTAAGAATTTCATTAATTAAGTTCCAGTAAGAAAAGGTGGGAACTGGCATTTTTTCTGGGCCAAATGATTCATAATAATCTTTTAAAAAGTCTCCTACTCTAAGCCATTTTTGCCATCAATGGTCCCTTCAAGAGGAAACCATGGACACAATTCTCCTATGTATGAAAAGAAAAATTTTAAGTCCTTTTTCTTAACATGTGCCCCTCATGTCTTGAAGGACTCCTTGAGGCCTGAAATAAACAAATCATGTGACGATACTGCTTGTCACATGGTGCGTCACTTACCGTGCATCATCCCCACCTTCCTCCTGGATATGTCTCCGGGTGGTGTCTGCTGAGGCGATCGTGAGCTCCTCTTGACCAAGTCTTCCAGGAGGAAGGGATTCCCCCTCAGTCAAAGGCTTGAGCCCCAGTCGGTGGGCGCCAGATGTCCCGGCCGGCAGGACACATCAACGTGGTCAGCGAACCTAGATTGGGAGGAATGAAGGGACAAGAGGCATGAGAGATGAGAGCAACACAGGAGTTCTGATCAAGCTGCAAAATTTTATTGTTCACACATGGGTATTAATATGCTGGATATGGGAAAGCTCTCTTATCAGCAGTTCCTGGATGTCTTCACAAGGTGAGATAACTTCAGGATGTTTCTGGAAGAAAGATGGCCACAGGATGTCTCAGGGACATATATGGCTACAGGATGTCTTCCAGACAGGATGTCTCCTGGGGGCTGTTTCTTGTAAGTGTCAGGCTGTTATTTGAAGAAGAATTCCTTCTACCCCTGACAGTCAGGGATTCAGTATTTCGAATGGAAAATTGGAAAATGAATCCAATGTGTAGGCAAATATGTGCTACCCAAAAATCTTCCCACTCTCATTCAGAACAATGCCTTGACATTTCCTTCACTCCAAGTAAGACGTAATTAGAGGAGAAGAGTTAGAAATCTGTGAATACATATCGGTAATGGAAAATGCTCAGGAGTTCACAAACTTCGAGCTTGTAGAGGAGTTTCCAAAAGTAAAGGACAGGGTAAAAACTCCAAAAACATGGAGCTCTGCTGGCCTAAAGACTTCTTGAGAAACTGCCTCTGAGATTGGGCACCTGAAATATATGTTGATGACAGGAGCTTTAGCTTCCTTTGTAGTGAGACCATCAAAGCTGGGTCTGCATCTATATGACCTGGAGGACATGGTTTCTTTTTTTCCTATGAACATGAAGCAGTAGGGCTGAATTCTCTCTTTATAGGTAAACTGTTGCCACTGGGGGCTAAGTGTCTTGCAGTGTGGACTGTGAAGCCATTTGGTCATCCTCCACTTTTCGTGGTGTTTCTTGCAGCTGCACTGGGAGTTTGGTATTTGCTTCACAAAATACGAGAAGTTCAACTGGGATACAGTGATGGAGGGAGTTCTGTCACGTGTGGTGGGTAAGGGTCTGCAGGAGAATGCACCAACCTGGCTTATATCCCACATAGCTTGCCCCCTTGACCACAGCAATCTGATTCTAAACATTGCCCTGCAACCTGTCCATATAACAAGATGCCTTTACATACAAGGGTATGGGGGCTGCACCATATCAGTCACAAGGCATTTGAAAGCCAATGGCATATCCACATCAGCCCACCACAGATGTTTTAACACACACCTGCACACCACAGCTCTAGGCCGACTACTCATCAGGCTCCAAGTTACTGGCATCTCTGTTCTACACCATTTTCATGAAACCCAGTCAATCAAGGCACTGTCTGGTACATTCGTGATCAGCAATAGGACACCTAAAGGTTCTCCAGTGCCACCAGGTGATGGGAATTTCCAAACTTTAATGATATTTATCTAGGCATTTTTCATGGATGAAGTTGAAGGCACTGTGGGTTTCAATTTATTCAGGAACCATTAAATGGAGAAGAAGCTCATTTCAATGAAAGCTCTGGAGAATTCTAACAGGCAAGGCTTCCCAAAGACAGGCTAAAAGGTCACATTAAGCCAGGCATTTGAGGTCTACAATGTGAGGTCCATGTGTGTTTTGACTTGCAACGATGGCTGCCAAGTCTTTAAGAATAAAATCATGTGATGTCCTTCCTGAGATTTCCAGTGCTCTTCGGAAAGCCTCCCTGGGCCTAGATCTCAGTTTCCAAAGGCGACTCTCATGCGTGGCCTCCTAAAATCCCAACACAATACATGGCAATACTTCTTTGAGGTCAGTTCCAGAACTCAGTCTCTAAGGGGAATCACATAAGGGTTCAAGCCCAGGTGGACATAGCCATGTCTTCCAACGGCCACAAAAATGACCACAATTAAAACCAAAACACTCCCACATGACACACCTGATGCAAAGACCTTCCTGACTTTCAGGGCAACAGAAGAATCGGTAAGCAAAATGTCCAAAGCAGGGTTTTTCCAATGAGGCATTCCTGGTCTCACTGATATCTGAGCTTTCTGAGATGCTCGCCATTCCCTTCAGCTATCCAGTACATGGCCATGTCACAGAGATTTCAGGTGGTACATATATTTGACACAAAACTATGAGCCTATTCTGGAGAGTGCACACAATTCAGGAAGAAAACAGGAACTTAAGAAGTTAGCAGGTGTTCCCCATCGATAAGTCAAGCCGCAGTCCATTCATGAATTGGGCAGGATGAAAGCTGAGAAGCTTTCTACTAGACAGGACTCACCAATTGATGCATTTTCTTTTCTAATGTCTACAACCAGGGACACAGTGGTATAAACAGACATAGAAACACTCGCCTTGTCAAATGACTTACTAGAAACAGTTCCCTCCAAAACAAACAAACCGCCATTCCTACCTATTCTCAGAATATGAGACAAAACCACAAACCCACTCCCACACCCACAAAGACACCTCCTTCCCCCAAGTAGGTCTGTGACTATCCGGAGTGTCCTCTGACTGGTGGGCCATACTATGTTCCAATGAAATGGCCTGTCCTGTCTCAGATCTGGTCTCCTTGACCAACTCTGTGAAGTTGTCAGGAGCCAGCAGTGAGCCACTACCTACTTTCTCAGGAAAAGCCCCTCTTCAGAGCTTTCCTGGTTTTGGCCGTCCTCACATCAGTAGGTAGCAAGAATGACTGACTCTGTCCTTGGTAAGTCCAAACAAGTGAGACCACTGGGACTGGGACTGCCTCTTGGTGCCTGGCTTTTTGGATACCAAGTTCAGAGAGTTCCATCAACAAAGAAGTGAGGTGAGGTCACTTCCTTAAGGAACTGAATCAGATCACTGCCTTGGTAACCACTTTGTCCTAACAGTTGCTTCCAAGACGACCATGAGATGGAGGCTGCCCCTACTTTCTGTGACACTTTCACAAGGTAGAATGGTATATCAACCATAGGCACCTAGGAAGAGCTCTCCACACCAACCTGGTTTGGTCCATCTTCTCTACATTAAGAAGAGAGAGGCTGATTCATAAACAACCCTTCATCCTGACCAGGTTGTTTTTCATGGAAGCTGACTTTTGCTCTCTCAGGTCCTTCATAGTTGTCTACATCTTCTCCAGGGATCATTTCTGCATGGACCTTGAGGTTCTCAGGAGGTGGAAGATCCCCTACATTCCTGTATTGTAAGACCAACTCTGTCCCTGCTCTTCTGTAAAGTTAGATTGAGGGAACAGTGTATGGTTAGGGTTAATAATATGTTCAATTTGAATTAGGAATCATTCTGCTGGATGAATAATGGTACTGGGAACCTGCGACATTTATAAGTATATATAGGTGAAATATATGTATGAAAACAGAAATCTAAGTAAGATTTGAAGCGCAGAATGGGGATGGGCCCTTGATTGTGATACTTAGCATTGAATTATGTTCTGCACAGATGTCTGAGATAGATCGATATACAATGGCATTAGACCCTGTACCTTGGATTATTGAATGTATAAGAGAACATCCAGTCAAAAAGGGATAATGGGTAGGATTAGGAAGATAGTCAGTAGGTTTAAGAAGAAGAGTGAGTATAGGATTTGGAACAAAAGTTCCTTAGCAATAGGGTTTGGATTAGAGTGTGAATGCAAGTGTCAGCACAATTGAAGAGTCAGTCACAATGATGAACTGCGGAAAGTATGTAGGAAAGCTGATATAAATAGAGACATTATGAAATCAGGAAAAGTATAAAGTGAGAGATAGGATTAGATATTTTCAACAGGGTTGAGTTTGAATATATAATCTTAGCAAGAAACAAATATGTTGTCACAAATAGGATTGAATTTTGAGAGCATTAGCCAAACTTGATATGGATGGTTTTAGTAATCCATGTTCACTTTACATTTAGGCTTTGGTGCAAACATAAGTGTGACCATTTCTTTTTGTGTCCAGAATATTACTGTGATAAAATGTATATGTAGATCAGATGACATGAGTATTTCTTCCACCATTACTGGGAGCAAAATTTTGAAGACGTATAAATTAGTATTGGGTTTACAAAGAGGTGTACTCTGTGTCTATGAATATAGAGACAATGCATGAATAGACAATAGTGTGAATAAATAATATAACTGGTTCCACTTTAAATAATGGATTGATTTGATATCTGAAAATATATAAGAAATCTTATATTGATATACAATCTTTCATTCCAACCAGTTATACATCTAATAGTAATATTAGGGTTATAGTTTATCATGAAGTGTGTGTGAGTTTTGCTTCAAATATGATTATGGAAATCGAAAATAATATGTTTGGAATGAAGTCTCATGAAAAAACCAGTCAAGAAACATGGAGGATTACATGTGTTCTAAAGCAGAAAATGACTGAAAGTGAAACAAATGCCTATAATTTTGCTAACGTATGGATGAAATATATATCCTATAATGTGCATAAACTGAAGAAATTGTAACATACCAGTGGTGAATAAGAATGAACATCAAAATACACATCATGTCCCATAGAAATCTACTTGCATTGATGACAAACTGAATCAATTATTGTAGAAATATTAGGATTTGTATCCACCATTCACTGAAGTTATTTTTCATTTCTAGGAAAAAATATGTATTTCAGGTGGATGAATATTTCCGTGAATAATCTTGTGAAATGTTAACTCTAAATCCACATACATGAATATGAATGAATTTAGGGAGTGTATAATAAGACACATATATTTTATATTTTAAAAAAATTTAGTGTGTGTGTGTGTGTGTGTGTATATATATATATATATATATATATATATATATACACACACACACACACACACACAGAGACATTAAAAATTAGCAATACATATGCCAATCGAAATTCACCATGAAATATATATCATCCACAGATCCAAAAATATTCATTTTACTGAACATGGATTTATGTATAATGTTGTTCAACTAGGAAGCTCACCCATAGTTTGAAATTTCAGTTTCAACAGCGTTTAGGCGGAGTGATCTATTCTCACAATTTCTATCTGCCAAGTCAGCCACCTCACAAGAGTGTACCTGTGGTACCAGGTAGAATTCTATATGTGCATATAAAAATACATGTGCTGAATAGGCTACAGAGAAAGGGAGACAGGAATTCACATATTTGTTTACTTTAAGTACCCATGGAACTATTTCAATTAAAAATTAACTTGAATTATAACACCTACACTTTATCATGCAAAAGCCAAGTCTAACTATACACCATGCCTCCTCTGAAATGCTTGTATTTCTATTCTGTTTGGGTTATTTTACTCCATCATATTAGGATTAGTAGTAAGAGTCTATTAGGGTATGGGTTAGTGTCAGTAATTCAGTATTTCAAATGGAAAATAGGAAAATAAATCCAATGTGTATGCAAATATGTGCTACAAAAAATTTCCACTTTCATCCAGAACAATGCGTTGACAATATCTTCGCCCCTAGTAAGACACAATTAGAGAAGAAGAGTTAGAAAATCTGTGAATACATACCTGGAATGGAAAATGTTCAGGAGTTCACAACCTTGGAGGTGGTAGAGGAGTTTCCAAAAGTAAGGGACAGTGTAAACACTCCACAAACATGGAGCTATGCTGGCATTAAGACTTCTTGAGAAACTGCCTCTGAGGTTGGACACTTGAAGTATATGTTGTTGTCAGGAGCTTTAGCTCCCTGTGTACGGAGACCATCAAAGCTGGGTCTGCATCTATGTGACCTGGAGGATATGGTTTCTTATTTTCTAATGAACATGAGGAAGCAGTGATGAATTCTCTCTTTGTAGATAAACTGTGGCCACTGGGGGCTAAGTGTCTCCCTGTGTGGACTTTGAAGCCATTTGGTCATTCTCCAATTTTCGTGGTGTTTCTTGCTGCTGCACTGGGTGTTTTGTATTTGCTTCACAACATACAAGGATTTCAAATGGGTCACAGTGCTGGTGGGAGTCCTGTAAGGTGTGGTGGGTCAGGGTCTTCAGGAGAATGCACCAACCAGGCTTCTATCCCACATTTCTTGCTCCCTTGACCATAGCAACCTGATTCTGAACATTGCCCTGAAACCTGTCCATATAACCAGATGCCTTTTCATATAATTTTCTGCTGGCTGCACCAAGTCAGTCACAAGCCATTTGGAAGCCAATGACACACCCACATGGCCACACCACAAATATATTATCAGAAAACTGCACACCACTGCTCTAGGCCCACTACTCAGCAGGCTCCAACTTACTGGCATCTGTGTTCCACACCATTTTCAAGAACTCCAGTCAATCAAGGCACTGTCTGGTACACTCATGAGCAGCAATAGGACATCCAATGGTTCTCCAGTGCCACCTGGTCATTGGGAATTTCAAAAATTTCATGGTATTTATCTATCCATTGTTCAAGAATGAAGTTGGAGGCACTTTGGGGTTTCCATTCATCCAAGAACCATTAAATGGTGAGGAAGCTCATTTCAATGAAAGCTCTGGAGAACTCTCACAGGCAAGGCTTTCCAAAGAGTGGTCAAAATGTCATATGCAGACAGGCCCATTGAGGTCTAAAATGTGTGGTCCATGTGTGTTTTGACTCTTAACTATGGCTGCCAAGTCTTTCAGAATAAAATCATGTGATATCCTGGTTGAGATTCTCAGTGCTCTGTGGAAAGCCACCCAGGGCCCAATCTCAGGTTTCAAGGGTGACTCTCATGCGTGGCCTCCTACAATCCCAACACAATTAATGGAAATACTTCTCTGAGGTCAGTTCCAGAACTCAGTCTCGAAGGAGAATCACACCCGAGTTCAAGCCCATGTGGACCCAGTCATCTCTTCCAACCGCCACACAAATGACCACAATTGAAACCAAAACATTCCCACATGACCCTCATCTTCTTCCATATAGACACTCATCATAAACTCTTGCTGGAGGTTTCCATGAGGAGCGCAGCCCAAGGCAATGTCCAAAATATGCACCCTTGCCCGTCATTTGCCTAAAATGAGGGTGGCCTTGACACCCTTCCTGTGAACCAGGAGTGATCAAATAGGCCTGCCTTTAATACTGCTCTGCTTCTCCAATTTGAGGCCAACTGACTGTCAGGTATAGATTCTTTATGTGATTTGGCATCATGGGAGAACCCAAGCACTTCTGCAGGAGTTCAAAGAACTCATTTGACCCATAGGATCCTATTCTCACTTGATGGAGGTTAGCAACCTAACAGAGGAAGGCAAGAAACTTCATCCACAATGACTGATATTTTTACCATTTTCGTTTTCAATACACACATGGGAACTTTCTTTATATCCATCAGGTGCTGAGAATCTAATCCATAGCCTGACCCAGAGGCAAGCAGCTGATTCAGACACATCCCTTTCAAAAGCAATTAAGCAAAGCACCACAGGTGATGCCCATTCATTTGCATTTAAAAACTGTTTACTTCAGGCTTCAAAAAGGAGTGGCCTGAGGTAAGGACCTTCCTGACATTCAGGGCAACAGAAAAATAGGTAAGCAGAAGGCCCAAAACAGTGTTTCTCCACTGAGACTTTCCTGGTCACACTGATATCTGAGTTTCCTGAGATGCTCGCCATTCCATTCAGCTATCCAGTACATGGCCATGTCACAGAGCTTGGAGGTGTTACATATCTTGGACACAAAACCATGAGCCTATTCTGGGTAGTGGCCAAAATTTAGGAAGAAAACAGGAACTTAGGAAGATAGTAGGGGTTGCCCATCCATAAAGCAACCTGCAGTCCAGTCATAAATTGGGTAGGATGAATGATGGAAAACTTTCTTCTAGACAGGACATATCCATTGATGCATTCTCTTTTCTTATGTCTACAACCACGGACACAGTGAGATACACAGATATAGAAACACTCACCTTGTCAAACGACTTTTTAGAAGCAGTCCACTCCAAACCAAACAAATCGCCTTTCCTACCTATTCTCAGAACATGAGACAAAACCACAAACTCACACCCACACCCACAAAAGCACTTCCTTCCCCCAATATGTCTGTGACAATCCGGAGTGTCCTCTGACTGTGGACCATATTGTTACCCTGAACTGGCCTGCCGTGTCTCAGATCTGGTCTCCGTGGCCAAATCTGTGAAGTTGTCAGGAGCCAGCGATGACCAACTACCTGTTTTCTTAGGAAAGGACCCTCTTCAGAGCTGTCCTGGCATTTGGCCATTCTCACATCAGTAGGTACCAAAAAAGACTCTCTCTGCCCTTGGTAAAACCAAACATGTGATCCCACTAGGACTGTTACTGGGACTGGCTCTGGATGCCTGGCTTCCTGGATCCCAAGTTCAGAGAGTTCCATCACCAAGTAAGTTAGGTGAAGTCACTTTCTTCATGAAATGAATGAGGTCACTGCCTTGGCAACAACTTTGTCCTAACAGTTGCTGCCAAGGGTCTCATGAGATGGAGGCTGTTCCTACTTTCTGTGACACTGTCACAAGTTAGAATGGTATATCAACCATATGCACCGGGGAACTTCTCTCCATACAGGCCTGCTTTGGTCCATCTTCTCTACATTAAGAAGAGAGAGGCTGATTCAGACACATCCTTTCATCCTGTCCAGGTTCTTTACCATGTCAGAAGACTTTTGCTCTCTTTGGTACTACATAGCTGCCTACAACTTCTCCAAGGATCATTTCTGCATTGACCTTTGAGGTTCTCAGCAGGTGGAAGATCCCCTACATTCCTGTATTGTAAGACCAACTCTATCCCTGCTCCTCTGTAAAGGTAGATTGAGGGAACAGCGTATGGTTAGGGTTAATAACAGGTTCGAATTCAGTTGGGAATCATTCTGCGGGATGAATAATGTTATTGGGAACCTGCGAAATTTAAAAGAATATATAGGTGAAATATAAGTTTGAAAACCCAAATCTATGTAAGTTTTGAAGCCCAGAAGTGTATTGGGCCCTTGGGTAGGATACTTAGCTTTGAATTATGTTCTGCACAGATGTCTCTGATTAATCGCTATACAATGGCATAGGACCTTTACCTTGGATGATTGAATGTCGAAGAGAACATGCAGTCAAAAAGGGATAGTCGATAGGATTAGGAAGATAGTCAGTAGGTTTAGAAAGAAGAGTGAGTATAGGATTTGGACAAAAACTTTTTTAGCAATAGGGTTTCGGGTAGAGAGTGAATGTAAATGTCAGCACATGTGAAGAGTCATTCACAATGATGAACTGGGGAAAATATGTAGGAAAGTAAATATCAATTGTGACAAAAGGAAATCAGGCAAAGAATAATGTGAGTTATAGGATTAGACATTTTCAACAGGGTTGAGGTTGAATATATAATCTTAGCAAGAAACAAATATGTAGTCACCAATTGGATTGACATTTGAGAGCATTAGGCAACCTGGACATGGATGTTATTACTAATCCATGCTCACTTTCCATTTAGGCTTTGGTACAATCATAAGTGTGACCTTTGCATTTTGTGTCCATAATATTACTGTAATAAAATATATATGTAGATCAGGTGACGTGAGTATATCTTCCACCATTTCTGGGAGCAATATTTTGAAGACGTATAAATTAGTATTGGGGGTACAAACAGGTGTACCCTGTTTCTATGAATATACAGATAATGCATGAATGGAACATACTCTGAATAAAACCTATACTCATTCCACTATAAATAATGGATTGAATTGATATCTGAAAAAATACAGGAAATCAAATATTGATATACAGACATTCATTACAACCAGTTATACATCAATGATAATATTAGTATTAGGATTTTCATGAAGAGTGTGTGAGTTTTGCTTCAAAATTGATTATGGAAATCGAAAATAATGTGTTTGGAAAGAAGTCTCATGAAAAGAGCAGTAAAGAAACATGGAGGAATACATGTTTTCAGAAGCAGGAAGTGATTGAAAGTGAAACAAATTCCTATATATTTTTGAACTTTTGGATGAAATATATATATTATGATGTGCATAAACTGAAGAAATAATAATGTCCCACTGTTGAATAAATATGAACGTCAAAATACATATCATGTCCCATAGGAATCTACTTGCATTGATGTTAAACTGGGTCAGTTACTGTAGAAATATTAGGATTTGTATACACCATTCACTGAAGTTAGTTGTCAGTACTAGGAAACAAATATGAATTTCAGGTGGATGAATAGTTTGGAAAATAATCTTGTGAAAAGTTGATTATAAATCCACATAAATGAATATGAATGAATTTAGGGAGTGTATAATAAGTCACATATATTACATATTTTGAAATATCTGGAGAGTATATATATATATATATATATATATATATATATATATATAGAGAGAGAGAGAGAGAGAGAGAGAGACAGAGAGAGAGACAGAGAGAGAGACATTGAAAACTAACAATATATATGCCAATCAAAATCCATCATGAAATATATATCATCCACAGATCCAAAAATATTCATTATACTGAACATGGATTTATGTATAATGTTGTTCAACTAGAAAGTTCACCCATAGTTTGAAATTTCAGTTCCAATAGCATTTACGAGGAGTGATCTCTTCTCACAATTTGTATCTGCCAAGTCAACCACCTCACAAGAATGTACGTGTGGTACCAGGTAGAATTCTATATGTGCATATAAAAATACATGTGCTTAATAGGCTACAGAGAAAGGGAGAAAGGAATTCACATATTTGTTAACTTTAAAAACACATGGAGAACTATTTCAAAAAAAATTTGCAAGATTTATAACTCCTACCCTATATTATGCAAAAGGCAAGTCCAAGTATACACCTTGCCTCCTCTGAACTGCTTGTACTTCTTTTCTGTTTTTTGTTATTTTTCTCCATCATATTAGGATTAGTTGTCAAGAGTTTAGTTTGGAATTGGTTAGGGTTAGAGATTCAGTGTTTTAAAGGGAAATTGAAAAATGAATCCAATGTCTATGCAAATATGTGCTACCCCAAAATCTTCCCAGTCTCATCCAGAACAATGCCTTGACATTATCTTTTACCAAAGTAAGATACAGTTAGAGGAGAAGAGTTAGAAATTCTGTGAATACATATCTGGAATGGAATTTGCTCAGGAGTTCACAACCTTGGAGGTGGTAGCAGAGTTCAAAATAGTAAGGCAAAAGGTAAACACTCCTCAAACATGGAGCTCTGCTGGCCTAAAAAATTCTTGAGAAACTGCCTCTGAGGTTGGGCACTTGAAATACATGTTGTTTTCATGAGATTTAGTTCTTTTATAGAGAGACCATCAAAGCTGGTTCTGCATATATGTGACCTGTAAAACATGGTTTCTTATTTTTCATTGAACATGTGGCAGCAGTGCTGAATTCTTTTTTTGTAGCTAAACTGTGGACACTGGGGCTAAGTTTCTCCCTGTGCTAACTGGGAAGACATTTGTTCATCCTCCACTTTTAGTGGTGTTTCTTGCTGCTGCACTGGGAGTTTGGTATTTGCTTCACGAAATAAAGGAGGTCAATTGGGACACATTGGTGGAGGGAGTTCTGTCACGTGTGGTGGGTGAGGGTTTGCAGGAGAATGCAATAACCAGGCTTCTATCCCACATAGCTTTCCCCCTTGACCATAGCAACCTGATTCTGAACATTTCCCTGAAACCTGTCCATATAACAAGATGCCTTTACCTATTGGGTCTGTTGGCTGAAACCATATCAGTCACAAGCCATTTGGACGCCAATGGCAGTTCCACGTGGCCTCACCACAGATGTTTTGTCACACATCTGCTCACCACTGCTCTAGGCCCACTAATCAGCAGGCACCAACTAACTGGCATCTCTGTTCTACACCATTTTTATGAAACCCTGTCAATCAAGGCACTGTCTGGTATACTCATGATCAGCATCAGGACATCCAAAGGTTTTCCAGTGCCAACTGGTCATTGAAATTTCAAAAATTTCATGGTATTTATCTAGCCATTATTCAAGGAAGAAGTTGTAGTCACTGTGGGTTTCAATTCATTCAGGAACCATTAAATGTTAAGGAAGCTCATTTCAATGAAAGCTCTGGAGAACAATCACAGGCAAGGCATCCCAAATAGTGGCCAAAAAGTCACATGAAGCCAGGCCCATTGAGGTCTACAATGTGAGGTCCATGTGTGTTTTGACTCTCAACTATGGCTGCCAAGTTTTTCAGAATAAAATCATGTGATATCCTGGCTGAGATTCTCAGTGTTCTGTGGAAAGCCACCCTTGGCCTAGATCTCAGTTTCCAAGGGCGACTCTCATGCGTGGCCTCCTAACATCCCCACACAATTCATGGCAATACTTCTCTGAGGTCAGTTCTACAACTCAGTCTCTAAGGAGTATTACACCAGAGTACAAGCCGAGGGGGACCCAGTCATCCCTTCCAACTGCCACACAAATTACCAAAATTAAAACCAAAATATTCCCACATGGCCCTCATCTTCTTCCACATAGACCCTCATTATAACCTCTGGCTGGAGATTTCCATGAGGGGTGCAGCGCAAGAGAGTGTCCAAAATAAGCTCCCTTGACCCTCATTTGCCTAAAGTCAGGGTGGCCTGGACACCATTCCTGTGAACCAGGAGTGATCAAATAGGCCTGACATTACAACTACTCTGCTTCTCCAATTTGAGGCCTACTGACTGTGGGGTTTAGATTCTTTATGTGAAATGGAATCATGAGAAAACCCAAGCACCTCTGCATGGCTTTGAAAAACTCATTTGACCCAAAGGATCCCTATACTCACTTGATGATTGTCTGCAACCTAATAGAGGAAGGAGAGAGACATCATCCACAATGACTGAATTTTGCCATTTTAGTTTTGGATGCACACATGGGATCTTTCTTTATATCCATCAGGTGCTGAGAATATAAGCCACAGCCTCACACAGGGCCAAGAGGCTGATTCAGACACATCCCATTCAAAGAAATTAAGCAAAGAGCCACGAGTGATGCCCAATCATTTCCATATGAAAACTGTTTTTTTCATGCTTATCAAAGGGGTGGCCTGAGGCAAAGACCTTCCTGTCATTCAGTGAAACAGAAAAATAGGTAAGCAAAAGGCACAAAGCATGGTTTCTCCACTGAGACTTACCTGGTCACACTGATATCTGAGTTTTCTAAGAAGCTCGCCATTACCTTCAGCTATTCAGTACATGGCCATGTGACAGAGCTTGGGGTGGTACCTATCTTGGACACAAAACCATGAGACTATTCTGCAGATTGGTCAGAATTCAGGAAGAAATCTGAAACTTAGGAAGATAGTAGGTGTTGCCCATCGATAAGGCAACCTGCAGTGCAGTCATAAATTGGGCAGGATGAATGCTGGGAAGCTTTCTACTAGACAGGACACATTCATTGATGCATTCTCTTTTCTAATGTCTACAACCACGGACACAGTGTTATACATAGACATAGAAACACTTGCCTTGTCAAAAGACTATCTAGAAACAGTCCACTGCAAACCAGACATACCAGCTTTCCTACCTATTCTAAGAAAATGAGACAAAACCACAAGCTCACACCCACAAACACAAAGCACCTCCTTCCCCCAAGTAAGTCTCTGAATATCCAGAGTGTCCTCTGACTAGCGGGCCCTACTATGTTCACCCGAAATGGCCTGTACTGTGGCAGATCTGGTCTCCTTGGCCAACTCTGTGTAGTTGTTAGGAGCCAGCGTTGAGTCACTACCTACTTACTAAGGAAAGGCCCGTCTTCAGAGCTCCCCTGATATTTGGCCATCCTCACATCAGTAGGTACCAAGAAAGACAGAATCTGTCATTGGTAAAACAAAACAAGTGAGCCCAGTGGTATTGGGACTGGGACTGGCTCTGGATGCCTGGCTTCCTGGATCCCAAGTTCAGAGAGTTCCATCACCAAAGAAGTAAGGTAGGTCACTTCCTTCAGGAACTGAATGAGGTCAATGCCTTGGCAAACACTTTGTCCTAATAGTTGCTTCCAAGGGTCCCATGAGATGGAGGCTGCCCCTACTTCCTGTGACACTGTCACAAGTTAGAATGGTATATCAACCATAGACACACGGGAACAGCTCTCCACACAGACCTTTTTTGGTCCATCTTCTCTACATTAAGAAGAAGGTGTCTGATTCAGACACACCCCTTCATCCTGACAAGGTTGTTTGCCATGGAAGATGACTTTTGCTCTCTCAGGTCCTTCATAGCTGCCTACCTCTTTTCCAGGGATCATGTCTGCATGGACCTTTGAGGTTCTCAGCAGGTGGAAGATCCCCTACATTCCTGTATTGTAAGACCAACTCTGTCCCTGCTCTTCTGTAAAGTTAGATTGAGGGAACAGTGTATGTTTAGGGTCAATAACATGTTGGATTTGGTTTAGGAATCATCCTGCAGAATGAATAATGGTATTTGAAACTGCGATATTTACTAGAATATATATGTGAAATATAAGTGTGAAACTAGAAATCTAGGTAACATTTGAAGCCCAGAAGGGCATTGGACCCTTGATTGTGATACTTAGAATAAAATTACATTCTGCACAGAGGTCTCAGATAGATCAATATACAATGGCATAAGACCTTGTACCTTGCTTGATTGAATGTAGAAGAGAATATCCAGTCAAAAAAGGATAGTCGGTAGGATTAGAAAGATAGTCGGTAGGTTTAGAAAAAGAATGAGTATAGGATTAGGAACAAACGTTTATTAGCAATAGGTTATCGATTAGAGTGTGAATGTAAATGTCAGCACATGTGAAGAGTCAGTCACAATGATGAACTGGGGAAAATATGTAGGAAACAGATAGAAATAGAGCCATAATGAAATCAGGCAATGTATAAAGTGAGGGATAGGATTAGACATTTTCAGTAGGGTTGAGTTTGAATATATAATCTTAAGAAGAAACAAATATGTAGTCACCAATAGGATTGATATTTGAGAGCATTAGGAAAGCTGGACATGGATGTTTTTAGTAATCCATGTTTACTTTCCTTTTAGGCTTTGGTACAAACATAAGTGTGAGCTTTGCATTTTGTGTTCCGAATATTTCTGTGATTAAATGTATAAGTAGATCAGGTGACATGAGTATTTCTTCCAACATTTCAGGGAGCAATATTTTGAAGACATATAAATTAGTATTGGGGGTATAAAGAAGTGTACACTGCGTCTATGAATATAGAGATAATGCATGAATAGACCATACTGTGAATAAATAATATAACTCGTTCCACTTTAAATAATGGATTGAATTTTTATCTGAAAATATATAAGAAATCCTATATCGTTATGCAATCATTAATTCCAACCAGTCATACATCTAATGGTAATATCAGAGTTATAATTCATCATAAAGTTTATGTGAGTTTTGCTTCAAAAGTGATTATGGAAATTGAAAGTAATGTGTCTTGAAAGAACTCTCATGAAAAGACCTGTCAAGAAACATGGAAGAATACATGTGTCCTGAAGCAGGAAGTGATTGAAAGTGAAACAAATTCCTGTAAATTTGCGAACTTGTGGGGAAATCTTAAGAGCCCCTCCCAGCTCTCCCTTGAGTGCAATAGCCAGACCGAGGGAATTAGGAGTGGCACGGGACTCGTGGTGCAGACCTCCAGGCCACCGCTCCCACCAGTGCTGAAAACTGAAGTCTCTTGCTCCAGCTTCCGGGGGCATGGCTTCCGGAGTGCAAGCAAATTCGCTGGGGGTTCTCAGGCCTAAGTTCTACAAACTTAGGGTCTGAGGGAGACAAACAGGGAGACTGTGCCCAGGCGTTCATGAAAACAGGGCTCCTAGGAGCAGCAGACCTGGCATGTAGCCAGTATTGTGGTGAGTGTCACAGGTGAGTGGGGCCTGGCTTGAGGAAACACAAAAGAAGGCCCTAGGCACTCAGGATTGGACACCCACCCAGTCTGGGAGGAAGAGCTGCTGCACAGTGATTGGTTCCCACTTATTGAAAGGAGAAGCTTGGCCCAGTGGGCACAGCTCTACCTACTGGAAAAGAAGTTTATTGCAATCTATGACTGCATTTATTGTTATTATTATTATTTTAATTTGTTTTTTTTTGTTTTTTTTTGTTTTCTTTTATTTTCATTTTTTTGTTGCTGTTCTTTAACTTTTAAAAAATGTTTTAAAATTTTTTATTTTATTTTATTTTTTTTTTCCGGTTCATGATGACCATCTGAGAACACAAATTTATTGCTTTTATTTTCCAAAATCCTCATAAAAGAACTTAAACACTATAAAAATAATCACACGGTATTACCATAAAACAACAAATGAAAGGGAAAAAAACATATTGGATCTCACCATTATGTATACACACAACACACACCTGCACAATCCCCCCAAACTAAAAGTAAATAGCGGAAAGATCAGTAGAGTGGAGGGAAGGGAACAGAAAGAGGGAGGAAAGGAAAAAAAGAGGAAGTACTGGGGACTGAATTAGAGCAAATTATATTTCATGCTTTTATAATTATGCCAAAATGAATCTTAATGTTATGTATAATCTTAATGTTATGTATAAAAAGAACCAATTAAAAAAAGAAATATGATAGTATACCAGTGCTGTGTAGAGCCAATAAAAAAATACCTATACATAAACTAAAAAAAAATGTGAATTTTAAGAATAAACTGGAGTGGGCTAGAGTTGTGGCTCAGTGGTAGAGCACTTGTCTAGCATGTGTGAGGCACTGGTTGGATTCTCAGCACTGCATATAAATTAATTAATTAAATAAGGATCCATCAACAACTAAAAAAACTAGTAAAAAAGAATAAATTATAAAAAATAAATGAAAGTGTGTAGAAAATGTCATTTGAAGTAAAAATACAAAATCAGCTCTAAGTTGTTTGCAACACAAACACACAAGTTAAGTGGTGTTTGAAAATACAGGGAGCAAAAGCTATTGTATAAAAATTTTATTGATAATTCCAGAACATCTATTATTAATATCAATGTAAAATATGTATTTTAAGTGAAAGAACCTTTAATAAGACAGCAATTGTGTTAATTAATTAAAGAATCTAAAAATTAGATGAAAATATGATTTGTTTTTATTCAATGAAGCAAGATTAAATGTTTGAAATATGATTTTAAGGAGAAATATAGGCACCACAATAAGTTTTAGGAATTTTGTGGATACAAAGATAATTAACTTAGGACAACTTACTATGATAAATGAGTTTACTTTAGTAGAAAAATAGAATTTGCTCTCTGGAAACTGGGCACCCCTAATCCCCAAATCCCAAATCCAAAATGCCAAATCTAACGTGTTTTAGTACTGGAATGTGACAAGTGAAAAGTTTCCTACTTGGCTTCATTTGACAGGTTACAGTCAAAATGCAGGTATACTAAAAATGTTGTATGAAATTTCCTCCAGGCTATGGGTCTAAGGCATGTATGAAATATAAATGAATTTCATATTTACACTTGAGTCATATCCCCAAGATTATGTGTGTATAAATATTCCATAATTCCAAAAAAATCCAAAATCTGAAATGCTTCTTGTTCTAAGCATTTTTGATAAACAATACTTAACCTATATACAATTGTTTCCCCCACAACAAATAAACAAATTTAATAAGGTTAAAAACTTTCCAAAAATAAAATTTAAACATACTACAAAGCAAATAAATAACACATGAAATAATAAATTTTTTGGTGACTTAACAACTGGAAACTGTTTCATTTAACTTGCCCCTGGATCATAGATAAACTTCAAAATTATTTTCTTTTTTTTTAAATGGCAAAATAATTTTATTTTATTTTTTTATTGGTTGTTCAAAACCCTACAAAGCTCTTGACATATCATATTTCATACATTAGCATACATTAGCTTCAAGTGAGTTATGAACTCCCTTTTTTAAACCAAGTAGAGATTGCAGAATCACATGGGTTACACATCCACATTTTTACATAATACCATACTAGTAACTGTTGTATTCTGCTGCCTTTCCTTTCCTCTACAATCCCCCCTCCCCTCCCCTATTTTGTTATTATTATTTTTTAAAATTTTAATTTTAATTTTATATTATCATTATCATTTTTTTAAAAAAAATCATTTTCATTCTTTATTTTCTATTTTTTCTATTGTATTTCATTTCTTTTCAATTTTCTTATTTCCCATTCCTTGCATTCTACCTGCCTACTCTCATTCTCTTTAGTGACTTTTTCCCTTCCCTTCTAAAATCTTTCCTCCCAAGCATCAAATAAATTTATAAGAGTAAACAGTAACTCAGCAGTCAAACAGAACAAGAAGTAACATGAGCAGCATAAACAAGCAAGGAAGGAAAGGAGAACAAACAACGAAGAACACCCTAAATATTCAGGAGGACCAGGATTCATCAGAAAAGTGGTCATATAAAGAACTCAAGAAATACCTTAGACAGATGGAATGGAAACTTAAAGAAGATACGAGACAGAAAATCCAAACAGTAAAAGAAAACATTGAAAATGAATTACATAAACATATAAAAGAAAAAGTTAAGCATCTTTATCAGTGGATAGAGATTATAAAAAAAATCAAACAATAATTCTAGAAATGAAGGAAATGATAAACCAAATTAAGAACTCCATTGAGAGTATCACTAACAGAGTGGAGCAAGTAGAAGCCAGAACGTCAGATAATGAAGACAAAATATATCATCTTGAAACGAGTCCAGCCAACTCAGAAAGGCTGGCAAAAAAATCACAAGAAAAACATCCAAGAGATTTGGGATAACATAAATAAAACCACACTTACGAGTCATCAGGATAGAGGAAGGTACAGAGACTCAAACCAAGGGAATGAGAAAACTGCTGAATGAAATAATTACAGAAAACTTTCCAGAAATAAAAAAGGAAATGGATATACAAATTGTAGATGCATACAGGACAAGAGCACACAAAATCACAGTAGACGAATGCCAAGACACATTGTTATGAAGATATCCAATATACAGAACAAAGAGAAAATAATAAATCTACAAGAGAATGGAGGCAGAATATATTCAGTGGTAAACCAATAAGGTTAACAACGGATATTTGATCACAGATGCTGAAAGCGAGAAGATCCTGGAAAAACGTATTTCAAACACTGAAAGACAATGGATGCCAACCAAGAATTATGTATCCAGCATAATTAACCATCAGGTACGACAATAAAATAAGAATCTTTCATGATAAACAAAAGCTAAAAGAATTTGAAGCCAGAAAACAAGCTTTACAAAGCGTCTTGAGAAAAACACTACACAAGAAAGAAATGAAAAACAACAACCAAAACCATCAGTGGGAAGTACCTTGGTAATGACAGAGGCAGGGTGAAAGCTTATCATGGAGAAACAAACTAAATTTAAAAAAAGATAAATAATCAAACATGGCTGGCAGTACAAACCATACATCAATAGTAACTCTGAATGTAAATGGCTTCAACTCTCCAATAAAGCGACATAGGCTGGTAACTTGGATTAAATAAACAAATCCAACAATATGTTGCCTCCTGGAGACACATCTGAAATGCAAAGACACACAGGCTGAAGGTGAAAGGTTGGGAAAAAATACACCATGCACACTTATCCTCATAAGCAAGCAGGGGTGGATATCCTCATATCAAATAAAATCGACTTCAAGACTAAGTTAATCAAAAGGGATAAGGAAGGACATTATATACTGTTAAAAGGAACCATTCACCAACAAGACATAACAATTATCAATATTTATGCACTAAATAATGGTGCTACGATGTTCATGAAACAAATTCTCCTCAAGCTCCAAAATGAAATAGACCTCAACACAATAATTATGGGTGACTTCAACACACATCTATCACCATTGGACAGATCCTCCAAACAAAAGTTGAATAAAGAAAGTATAGAACTCAATATCACAATCAATAACCAACATGTAACTGACATATATAAAATATATCAACCATCATCAAGTGGATATACTTTTTTCTCAGCAGCACATGGATCCTTCTCAAAAAAAGACCATATATGATGCCATAGGGCAACCCTCAGTAAATATAAAGGTGTGGAGATAATAACATGCATTTTATCTGATCATAATGGAATGAAACTGGAAATCAATGATAAAAGAAGGAAGGAAAAATTCTACATCACATGGAAAATAAACAATATGTTACTGAATGATCAATGGGTTACAGAAGACATAAAGGAGGAAATCAAAAAATTCTTAGAGATAAATGTAATTATAGACACAACATATCGGAATCTATGGGACACAATGAAAGCAGTTTTAAGAGGGAAATTCATCGCCTGGAGGTCATTCCTGAAAAAAAAAGGAAAAACCAAAAAATAAGTGAGCTCACACTTCATCTCAAAGCCCTAGAAAAGAAAGAGCAAAACAACAGCAAATTTAGCAGAAGGCAAGAAATTATTAAAATCAGAGTGAAAATCAAGGAAATTGAAACAAAAGAAACTATTGAAAAAATTAACAAAACTAAAAGTTTGTTCTTCGAAAAAATAAATAAGATCAACAGACCCTTAGCCATGCTAAAGATGAAAAGAAGAGAAAGAACTCAAATTACTAACATATGGGATGAAAAAGGCAACATCACAACACATGCTACAGAAATACAGAAGACAATTAGAAATTATTTTGAAAACCATTATTCCAATAAAATAGAAAATAGTGAAGACATCGATAAATTTCTTAAGTCATATGATTTGCCCAAACGGAGTCAGGAGGATACACACAATTTAAACTGACCAATATCAATGGATGAAATGGAAGAAGCAATCAAAAGACTACCAACCAAGAAAAGCCCAGGAACGGATGGCTATACAGCGGAGTTTTACAAAACCTTTAAAGAAGAATTAATACCAATACTTTTCAAGTTATTTCAGGAAATAGAAAAAGAGGGAGCTCTGCCAAATTCATTTTATGAGGCCAACATCACCCTAATTCCAAAACCAGAAAAAGACACCTCAAAGAAAGAGAACTACTGACCAATATATCTGATTAACTTAGATGCAAGAATCCTCAATAAAAATCTGCCTAATCGAATACAAAGGCACATCAAAAAAATTGTTCACCAGGATCAAGTAGGATTCATGCCTGGTATGCAACGATGGTTCAATATACGAAAATCAATAAATGTTATTCATCACATCAATAGACTTAAAGATAAGAACCATATGATCATCTCGATAGATGCAGAAAAAGCATTTGACAAAGTACAGCATCCCTTTATGTTCAAAACATTAGAAAAATAGGGATAACAGGAACTAACCTCGACATTGTAAAAGCTATCTATGCTAAGTCTCAGGCTAGCATCATTATGAATGGAGAAAAATTGAAGGCATTCCCTCTAAAATCTGGAACAAGACAGGGATGCCCTCTGTCACCACTTCTATTCAATATAGTTCTCAAAACACTGGCCAGAGCAATTAGACAGACGAAAGAAATCAAAGGCATAAAAATAGGAAAATAAGAACGAAAATTATCACTATTTCCTGGTGACATGATTCTATACATAGAAGACCCAAAAGGGTCTACAAAAGAACTACTAGAACTAATAAATGAATTCAGCAAAGTGGCAGGATATACAATCAAAACACATAAATCAAAGGCATTTCTGTATATCAGCGACAAACCTCCTGAAACAGAAATGAGGAAAAACACTCCATTCACAATACCCTCAAAAAATTTAAATACTTGAAAATCAACCAAACAAAAAAGGTGAAAGACTTATACAATGAAAACTACAGAACCCTAAAAAGAGAAGTAGAAGAAGATCTTAGAAGATGGAAAAATATACCCTGTTCCTGGATAGGCAGAACTAACATCATCAAAATGGCGAAATTACCAAAAGTTTTCTATAGGTTCAATGCAATGCCAATCAAAATCCCAATGGCATTTCTTGTAGAAATAGATAAATCAATCATGGAATTCATATGGAAAAATATAAGACCCAGAATAGCAAAAGCAATTCTAGCAGGAAGTGTGAATCAGGCGGTATAGCGATACCGGACTTAAAACTATACTACAGAGCAATGTTAACAAAAACAGCATGGCACTGGTACCAAAACTGGCAGGTTGACCAATGGTACAGAATAGAGGACACAAAGACTAATTCACAAAGATACAACTATGCTATATTTGATAAAGGAGCTAAAAGCATGCAATGGAGGAAATATAGCATCTTCAACAAATGGTGTTGTAAAAAATGGAAATCCATATGCAACAAAATGAAACCGAATCCCCTCCTCTTGCCATGCACAAAAGTTAACTCAAAGTGGATCAAGGAGCTAGATATCAAATAAGAGACTCTGCATCTGATACAAGAAAAAGTTGGCTCCGATCTACATAATGTGGGGCCGGGCTCCAAATTCCTTAACAGGACACCCATAGCAGAAGAGTTAATAACAAGAATCATCAAATGGGACTTACTTAAACTGAAAAGTTTTTTCTCAGCAGGATAAAAAATGAGAGAGGTAAATAGGGAGCCTAAATTATGGGAACAAATTTTTACTCCTTACACTTCAGATAGAGCCCTAATATCCAGAGTATACCAAGAACTCAAAAAATTAGACAATAAGATGATAAATAACCCAATCAAAAAATGGCCCATGGACCTGAACCGACACTACACAGAGGAGGACATACAATCAATCAGTAAGTAAATGAAAAAATGCTCACCATCTCTAGCAGTCAGAGAAATGCAAATTAAAATCACCCTAAGAAACCATCCTACTCTAGTAAGATTGGCAGCCATTATGAAGTCAAACAACAAGTGCTGGCGAGGATGAGGAGAATAGGGTACTCTTGTACATTGCTGGTGGGACTGCAAACTGTTGTGGCAAATTTGAAAAGCAGTATGGAGAATCCTGGGAAAGCTGGGAATGGAACCACCATTTGACCCAGCTATTGCCCTTCTCAGACTATTCCCTGAAGACCTTAAAAGAGCATATTACAGGGATACTGCCACATTGATGTTCATAGCAGCACCATTCAAAATTGCTAGACTGTGGAACCAACCCAGATGCCCTTCAGTAGATGAATGGATAAAAAAATGTGGCATTTATACACCATTGAGTATTATGCATCATTAAAAAATGACAAAATCATTGAATTTGCAGGGAAATGGATGGCACTAGAGCAGATTATGCTTAGTGAAGCTAGCCAAACCCTAAAAAAACAAATAAAAATGTCTTCTTTGATATAATGAGAGCAACTAATAACAGAGCAGGGAGGAAGAGCAGGAAGAAAAGATCAACATTAAACAGAGACATGAGGTGGGGGTCGGAAAGAGAGAGATAAAGGAAATTGCATGGTAATGGAGGGAGACCCTCATTGTTACACAAAATTACATATAAGAGGTTGTGAGGGGAATGGGAAAATTAACAAAGATATAAATGTATTACAGTGGATGGGGTAGAGAGAGAAGATGGGAGGGGAGTGGGGATACTAGAGGATAGAAAATGTAGCAGAATACAACAGTTACTAATAGGGCATTATAAAAATGCAGATGTGTAACACATATGATTCTGCAATCCGTATTTGGGATAAAAATGGGAGTTCATAACCCACTTGAATCTAATGTATGAAATATAATATGTCAAGAGCTTTGTAATGTTTTGAACACCCAATTAAAAAAATTAAAAAATAATATGAAATAAAATAATTGAAAAAAAAACACATGGAGAAATATTTCACTCTCTTCCAGAACAATGCCTTGACATTACCCTCGCCCCAAGTAATACATCATTAGAGGAGAAGAGTTAGAAAATCTGGGAATACATAGCTGGAATTTAATATGCTCAAAAGTTCACAACATTGGAGGTGGTAGAGTAGTTTACTAAAGTAAGGGACAGGGTAAACACTCCACAAATATGGAGCTCTGCTGGCCTAAAGACTTCTTCAGAAACTGCCACTGAGGTTGGGCACTTGAAATATATGTTGTTGTCAGGAGCTTTAGATTCCTTTGTAATGAGAGCATCAAAGCTGGGTCTGCATCTATGTGACCTGGAGGACATGGTTTCTTATGTTCCAATGAACATGAGTCAGCAGTGCTGAATTCAATCTTTGTAGGTAAACTGTGGTCACTGGGGGCTAAGTGTCTCCCCGTGTGGACTGTGAAGCCATTTGGTCATCCTCCACATTTTGTGGTGTTTCTTGCTGCTGCACTGGTAGTTTGGTATTTGCTTCACAAAATACAAGGAGTCCACCTGGGACAAAGTGTTGGAGGGAGTTTCTCACGTGTGGTGGATCAGGGTCTGCAGGAGAATGCACCCACCAAGGTTCTATCCCAAATAGCTTGCCTCTTGACCATAGCAACGTGATTCTGAACATTGCCCTAAAACCTCTACAAATAAAAATACGCCTTTACATATAAGGGTCTGCTCGCTGCACCATGTCAGTCACAAGCAATTTGGAAGCCAATGGAAGATCCACATGGCTCCACCACAGATGATTTATCACACACCTGCCGACTGCAGCTCTATGCCCACTACTCAGCAGGCTCCAAATTACTGGCATCTCTGCTCTACACCATTTTCTGGAAACCCAGTCCATCAGGCACTGTCTGGTATACTCATAGTCAGCAACAGGATATCCAGAGGTTCTCCAGTGCCACCTGGTCATGGAAATTTAAAAAAATTTCACGGTATTTATCTAGCCATTTTTCAAGGATGAAGTTGAAGGCACTGTGGGTTTCACTTCATTCAGGAACCATTAAATGGTGAGGATGCTCATTTCAATGAAAGCTCTGGAGAACTCTCATAAGCATGGCTTCCTAAAGAGTGGCCAATGATCACATGATGCTAGGCACATTGAGGTCTACAATGTGAGGTCCATGTGTGTTTTGACTCTCAACTATGGCTGCCAAGTCTTTCAGAATAAAATTATGTGATACCATGGCTGAGATTCCAAGTGCTCTGTGCAAAGCCAACCTGGGCCTAGATCTCAGTTTCCAAGGGCAAATCTCATGCGTGGCCTCCTAAAATCCCAACTCAATTCATGGCAATACTTCTCTGAGGTCAGTACCTCAACTCAGTATCTAAGGGGAATCAAACCAGAGTTCAAGCCCAGGTGGACCCAGTCGTCACTTCCAACCACCACCCAAATGACCACAATTAAAACCAAAACACTCCCACATGACCCACATTTTCTTCCATATAGACACTCATCATAACTTCTGGCTGGAGGTTTCCATAAGGGGCTCCGCCCAAGCCAGTGTCAAAAATAAGCTTCCTTGACCCTTAATTTGACTAAACTGAGGGTGGCTGTACACACTTCCTGTGAACAAGATGTGATCAAATAGGTCTGCCATTAATACTGCTCCGCTTCTCCAATTTGAGGACTACTGACTGTGGGTTTTAGATTCTTTATGTGAACTGGAGTCATGATAAAACCCAAGCACCTATGGGATAGAATCTGCAGGGCTTTGAGGAACTCATTTGAGACAAAGGATCCCTATTCTCACTTGATGGAAGTCACGAACCTTACAGAGGAAGACGAGAGACTTCATCCACAATGACTGCTCTTTTTGCCACTTTGGTTTTGGATGTACACATGGAATCTTTCTTTAGATCCATCAGGTGATGAGAAACTAAGCAACAGCCTCACACAGGGCCAATGGTCTGAATGAGACACATCTTTTTCAAAGCAATTAAGCAAAGAGCCACAGGTGATGCCCATTCATTTCCATTTGAAAACTCTTTTCTTCAGGCTTCACAAAGGGGTGGCCTAAGGCAAAGACCTTCCTGACATTTAGGGCAACAGAACAATAGGTAACCAAAAGGCCCAAAGCAGGGTTTCTCCACTGAGTCTTTAATGGTCATAGTGATTTCTGAGTTTTCTGTGATGCTCACCATTCCCTTCAGCTATCCAGTACATGGCCATGTCACAGAGCTTGGAGGTGGTATATATCTTGCACAAAAAACCATGAGCCTATTCTAGAGAGTGGCCAGAATTCAGGAAGAAAAGTGGAACTTAGGAAGATAGCAGGTGTAGCCAATTGATAAGGCAAGCCGCAGTCCATTCATAAATTGTGCAGGATGAATTCTGGGAAGCTTTCTACTAAACAGGACATATCCATTGATCCAATATCTTTTCTAATGTCTACAACCATAGATAACAGTGGGATACACAGACATAGAAACACTCGCCTTGCCAAACGACTTACTAGAAACAGTTCACTCCAAACCAAACAAACCGACTTCCCTGCCTATTTTCAGAACATGAGACAAAACCACAAAACCACAACCAAACCTACAAAGGCACCTCCTTCTGCAAGTATGTCTTTGACTATCTTGAGTGTCCTCTGACTTATGGGCCATACTATGTTCCCCTGAAATGGCCACTCCTGTCTCAGATTTGGACTCCATGGCCAACTCTATTTAATTGTCAGGAGCCAGCTGTGAGCCACTACCTGTTTTCTCAGGAAAGGCCCCTCTTCAGAGATTTCCTGCCATTTGGCCATCCTCACATGAGTAGGTACCAAGAAAGACTGACTCTGTCCTTGGTAAATCCAAACAAATGAGACCACTCGGACTGGAACTGGCCCTGGCTTTTGCCTGAATTCCTGGATCCCAAGATCAGAGAGTTCCATCACCAAGGAAGTGAGGTGAGGTCACTTCTTTCAGAAATTGAAAAATCTGTGGAAAGCAACCCTGGGCCTAGATCTCAGTTCCAAGGGTGACTCTTATGCGTGGCCTCCTAAAATCCCAACAAAATTCAATGCAATACTTCTCTAAGGTCAGTTCCACAACTCAGTCTCTAAGGGGAATCACACCAGAGTTCAAGCCCAGGTGGACCCAGTCATTTCTTCCAACCGCCACACAAATGACCAAAATTAAAACGAAAAGACTCCCACATGGCCCTCATCTTCTTACATATTGTCATTCATCATAATGTCTGGCTGAAGATTTTCATGAGGGGCGAAGCCCAAGAAAGTGTCCAAAATAAGCTCACTTGCCCCTCATTTGCCTAAAGTCAGGGTGGCCTGGACACCCTTCCTGTGAACCAGGAGTGATCAAATAAGCCTGTCATTAATAATGCTCTGTTTCTCCAATTTGAGGCCTACTAATTTTCAGGTATAGATTCTTTGTGATTTGGAGTCATGAGAAACCCCAAGCAACTCTGCAGGGCTTTGAGGAACTCTTTTGACCCAAAGAATCCATTTTCTCACTTGACAGAGGTCAGAAACCTAACAGAGGAAGGCAAGAGACTTCATCCACAATGACTGATCTTTTCGCCATTATGGTTTTTGATGCACACATGGGATCATTCTTTAGATCCATCAGGTGCTGAGAATGTAAGACACAGCCACACACAGGCCAAGAGGCTAATTCAGCCACATCCCTTTCCAAAGCAATTAAGCAAAGAGCCACAGGTGATGCCCATTCATTTCCATTTGAAAACTCTTTCTTCAGGCTTCACAAAGGGGTGGCCTGAGACCAAGTCTTTCCTGACATTCAGTGCAACAGAACAATAGGTAAGCAAAAGGCCCAAAGCGGGGTTTTTCCACTGAGACATTTCTGTTCACACTGATATCTGAGTTTTCTGAAAGGCTGGCCATTCTCTTCCGCTATCCAATACATGGCCATGTCACAGAGCTTGTAGTGGTGCATATCTTGGACACAAAACCATGAGCCTATTCTGGAGAGTGGCCAGAATTCAGGAAGAAAACAGGAACTTAGGAAGATAGAATGTGTTGCCTCTCGATAAGACAAGCTGCAGTCCATTCATAAATTGGGCAGGATGAATTATGGGAAGATTTATAGTAGACTGGACGCATCCATTAATGCTTTCTCTTTTCTAATGTCTACAAGAATGGACACAGTGGGATACACAGACATAGAAACACTCGCCTGGTCAAACGACTTACTAAAAACAATCCACTCCAAACCAAACAAACCAACTTTCCTACCTATTCTCAGAACATGGCCTGACCTCTCTCAGATCTGGTTTCCTTGGCCAACTCTGTGAAGTTGTCAAGAAAAAGGGGTGAGCCACTACCTGCTTCTTCTGGAAAGGTCCCTCTTCAGAGCTCTCCTGGTATTTGGCCATCCTCACATCGGTAGGTACCAAGAAAGACTGACTCTGTCCTTGGTAAATCCAAACAAGTGAGTCCACTGGGACTGGGGCTGCCTCGGGGTGCCTGGATTCTTGGATACAAAGTTCAGAGAGTTCCATCAACAAGGAAATGAGGTATATCACTTTCTTTGGAACTGAATGAGGTCACTGCCTTGGCAACCACTTTGTCCTAACAGTTGCTTCCAAGTGTCCCATGAGATGGAGGCTGCCCCTACTTCCTGTGACACTTTCACAAGGTAGAATGGTATGTCAACCATAGGCACCCAGCAGCAGCTCTCCACACAGGCCTGGTTTGGTCCATCTTCTCTACAATAAAAAGAGAGAGGCTGATTCAGACACATCCCTTCATCCTGACCAGGTTGTTTGCCATGGAAGATGACTTTTGCTCTCTCAGGTCCTTCATAGCTGCCTACATCTTCTCCAGGTATCATTTCTGAATGGACCTTTGAGGTTCTCAGCAGGTGGAATGTCCCCTACTTTCCTGTATTGTAAGAACGACTCTATCCCTGCTCTTCTGTAAAATGAGATTGAGGAAACAGTGTATGTTTAGGCTTAATAACAGGTTCGATTTGGGTTAGCAATCATTCTGTGTGATAAATAATGGTATTGGGAACCTGCGATATTTACAAGAATATCGAGGTGAAATATAAGTATGAAAACAAAAATCTAGGTATGATTTGAAGCCCAGAAGGGCATTGGGCCCTTAATTGGGATACTTAGTTTTGAATTATATTCTGCAAAGATGTCTCAGACAATTTGATATACAATGGCATAGGACCTTGTACCTTGGATGTTTGAATGTAGAAGAGAACATCCAATCCAAAGGGATAGTCAGTAGAATTAGGAAGATAGTCGGTAGGTTTAGGAAGAAGAGTGAGTGTAGGATTGGGACTAAAAATTCTTTAGCTATAGGGTTTCGGATAGAGAGTGAATGTAAATGTCAGCACATATGAAGAGTCAGTCACTATGATGAAATTGGGAAAATATGTAGAAAAGCAGATATCAATAGAGACATTACGAAATCAGGCAAAGTATTAAGTGAGTGATAGGAGTAGACATTTTCACCAGGGTTGAGTTTGAATATATAATCTTAGGAAGAAACAAATATGTAGTAACCAATAGGATTGACATTTGAGAGCATTAGGCAACCTGGACAAGGATGTTTTTAGTAATCCATGATCGCTTTCCATTTAGTCTTTGGTACAATCATAAGTGTGACCTTTACATTTTTTGTCCAGAATATTACTGTGATAAAATCTATATGTAGATCAGGTGACATGAGTATTTCTACCACCATTTCTGGGAGCAATATACTGAAGACGTAAAATTTGTATTGGCGGTAAAAAGAGGTGTACCCTGTGTCCATGAATATAGAGATTAAGCATGAATACACCATACTGTGAATAAATAATATAACTGGTTCCAACTTTAAATAATGGATTGAATTGATATCTGAAAATATACAATAAATCTTATATTGATATATATTCATTCATTCCAACTAGTTATACATCTAATGGTAATATTAGTGTTTTGATTTATCATGAAGAGTGTGTGAAGTTTGCTTCAAAAGTGATTATGGAAATCGAAAATAATGTGTTCGGAAAGAATTCTCATGCAAAGACCAGTCAAGAAATATGGAGGAATACATGTGTTTTGAAGCAGGAAGTGATTGAAAGTGAAACAAATGCCTATAAATTTGCTAAATTGTTTATGAAATATATATCCTATGATGTGCATAAACTGATAAAATTGTAATGTACCAGTTTTGAATTAAAATTAACGTAAAAATACACATCATGTCCCATTGGAATCTACTTGCATTGATGTTAAACTTGGTCAGTTACTGTAGAAATATTAGGATTCGCGTGACTCATTCACCGAAGTTAGTTTTCTTTTTTTTTTAATTTTTTATGGTTGTTCTAAACATTATTTATTTCTTGATATATCATATTTCACACTTTGATTCAAGTGGGTTATGAACTCCCATTTTTACCCCGTATACAGATTGCAGAATCACATCAGTTACACATCAATTGATTGACACATTGCCATACTAGTGTCTCTTGTATTCTGCTGCCTTTCCTATCCTCTACTATCCCTCCTCCCCTCCGCTCTCTTCCCCTCTCCTCTCTCTACCCCCTCTACTGTAATAAATTTCTCCCTTTTGTATTATTTTTCCCTTTCCCCTAACATCCTCTTTTATGTAATTTTGTATAACCCTGAGGGTCTACTTCCATTTCCATGCAATTTCCCTTCTCTATCCCTTTCTCTCCCACCTCTCATTTCTATTTAATATTAATCTTCTTCTCATGCTCTTCATCCCTACTCTGTTCGTAGTTACTCTCCTTTTATCAAAGAAGGCATTTGGCATTTGTTTTTTAGGGATTGGCTAGCTTCACTTTGCATAATCTGCTCTAATGCCATCTATTTTCCTGCAAATTCTATGGTTTTGTCATTTTTTAAAGCAGAGTAATACTCCATTGTGTATAAGTGCCACATTTTTTTATCCATTCTTCTATTGAACAGCATCTAGGTTGGTTCCACAGTCTTTCTATTGTGAATTGTGCTGCTATGAACATCAATGTAGCAGTGTCCCTGTAGCATGCTCTTTTAGGGTCTTTAGGGAATAGACCAAGAAGAGGAATAGCTGGGTCAAATGGTAGTTCCATTCACAGCTTTCCAAGAAATCTCCATAATGCTTTCCAAATTGGCTCTACCAATTAGCAGCGCCTCCAATAATGTACAAGTGTACCTGTTTCTCCACATCCTCACCAGCACTTGTTGTTGTTTGACTTCATAATGGCTGCCAATCTTACTGGAATGAGATGGTATCTTAGGGTGGTTTTGATTTGCATTTCTCTGACTGCTGGGGATGGTGAGCATTTTTTCATGTACTTGTTTTTTGATTGTATGTACTTCTCTGAGAAGTGTCTGTTCTGGTTCTTGGCCCATTTGTTTATTGGGTTATTTGTTATCTTATTGTCTATTTTTTTTTGAGTTCTTTGTATACTCTGAATATTAGGGCTCTATCTGAAGTGTGAGGAGTAAAGATTTGTTCCCAGGATTTAGGCTCCCTATTTACCTCTCTTATTGTTCCTTTTGCTGATAAAAAACTTTTTAGTTTGATATATTTGTTGATTCTAGTTATTAACTCTTGTGCTATGGGTGTCCTATTCAGGAATTTGGAGCCCGACCCCACAGTATGTAAATTGTAGCCAACTTTTTCTTCTATCAGACGCCATGTCTCTGATTTGATATCAAGCTCCTTGATCCATTTTGAGTTAACTTTTGTGCATGGCGAGAGAAAGGGATTCAGTTTCATTTTGTTACATATGGATTCCAAGTTTTCCCAGCACCATTTTTTGCAGATGCTATTTTCCTTCATTGCATGCTTTTAGCCCCTCCATCAAATATAAGATAGTTGTAGTTTCCTGGCTTGGTTTCTGTTTCCTCTATTCTGAACCATTGGTCCACCCGCCTGTTTTGGTACCAGTACCATGGTATTTTTGTTACTATTTTTCTGTAGTATAGTTTGAAGTCTGGTGTCGCTATGCCGCCTGATTCACACTTCCTGCTTAGTGTTGTTTTTGTTATTCTGTGTCTTTTATTTTTCCATATGAATTTCATGATTGCTTTCTCTATTTCTAGAAAAAATTCCGTTTGGATTTTGATTGGCATTGCATTAAACCTATTGAGAACTTTTGGTAATATCACCATTTTGATGATATTAGTTCTGCCTATCCATGAACAGGATATATTTTTACATCTTCTAAGATCTTCTTCTATTTCTCTCTTTAGGGTTCTGTAGTTTTCATTGTATAAGACTTTCACATCTTTTGTTAGGTTGATTCCTAATTATTATTATTTTTTTTTAGGATATTGTGTATGGAGTGGTTGTCCTCATTTCTATTTCAGAGGATTTGTCGCTGATATGCAGGAATGCCTTTGATTTATGCATGTTGATTTTATATCCTGCCACTTTGCTGAATTCATTTATTAGCTCTATTAGTTTGTTTGTAGACCCTTTTGGGACTGCTAGACATAGAATCATGTGATCTGATAATTTAAGTTCTTCTTTTCCAATTTTTACGCCTTTTATTTCTTTCGTCTGTCTAAATGCTCTGGCTAGTGTTTCGAGAACAATGTTGAACAGAAGTGGTGAGAGAGGGCATCCCTGTCTTGTTCCAGATTTTAGAGAGAATACCTTCAATTTTTCTCCATTCAGAATGATGCTAGCCTGAGGCTTAGCATAGATTGCTTTTACAATATTGAGGTATGTTCCTCTTATCACTAGTTTTTCTAGAGTGTTGAACATAACAGAATGCTGTACTTTATTGAATGCTTTTTTTTGCATCTACCGAGATGATCATATGGTTCTTATTTTTAAGTCTATTGATGTGGTGAATAACATTTATTGATTTCCGTATATTGAACCAGCCTTGCATCACACGGATGAATCCTACTTGATCAGGATTCACAATTTTTTTGATATGTTTTTGTATCCAATTCGCCAGAATTTTATTGAGGATTTTTTCATGTAGGTTCATTAGAGATATCGGTCTGTAGTTTTCTTTCTTTGAAGTGTCTTTGTCTGGTGTAAGAATCAGGGTGATCTTGGCCTCGTAGAATGAATTTGGAAGATCTCCCTCTTTTTCAATTTCCTGAAACACCTTGAAAAATATTGGTATTTGTTCCTCTTTAAAGGTTTTGTTAAACTCTGCTGTATACCCATACGGTCCTGGGCTTTTCTAAGTTGGTAGTGGATTGATGGTTTCTTCTATTTCCTCAATTGATATTGGTCTGTTTATGTTGTCTATATCCTCCTGACTCAATATGGGCAGATCATATGACTTAAGAAATTTATCGATGCCTTCACTGTCTTCTATTTGTTTGGAGTATAAGGATTCAAAATAATTTCTGATTATCTTCTGTATTTCAGAAATATCTGTTGTGATATTTTCTTTTTTAATCCCTTATGCTAGTAATTTGAGTTCTCTCTTCTTCTCTTTCATAGCATGGCTAAGGGTCAGTCAATTTTATTTATTTTTTCAAAGAACCAACTTCTACTTTTGTCAAGTTTTTTCAATTGTTTCTTTTGTTTCAATTTCATTAATTTCAGCTTTGATTTTAATTATTTCTTGCCTTCTACTTCTTTTGCTGTTTCTTTTGTCTTCTTTTTCTAGGATTTTGAGATGAAGTATGAGATCATTTATTTGTTGGTTGTTTCTTTTTTTAAGGAATGAACTCCAAGCAATGAATTTTCCTGTTAGAACTGCTTTCAATGTTCCCATAGATTCCGATATGTTGTGTCTGTGTTTTCATTTATCTCTAAGAATTTTTAAATTTCCTCCTTGATGTCTTCTATAACCCATTGATCACTCAGTAACCTATTGTTCATTCTCCAAGTGATGCATGATTTTTCCTTCCTTCTTTTATCATTGATTTTTAGTTTCATTCCATTATGATCAGATAATATTCATGGTATTATCTGTACTTCTTTATATTGTCTAAGAGTTGCCCTGTGACATAATATATGATCATTTTTTAGAAGGATACATGTGCTGCTGAGAAAAAAGGTAACTGTTTGATGTTGGGTGTTATATTCTACATATCTCAAATAAGTCTAGGTTATTAATTGTGTTATTGAGTTCTATAGTTTCCTTAATCCTTATTCCTTGTTTGGAAGATCTGTACAGTGGTGAGAGAGGTGTTTTCAAGTCTCCCATGATTACTGTATTGTGGTGTATTAGACTCTTGAACTTGAGAAGAGTTTGTTTGATGAACATAGCTGCACCATTGTTTGGGGCATATATATTAATGATTGCTGTCTTTTGTTGGTTTATGGTTCCCTTGAGCAGTATGTAGTGTCTCTCTTTATCCCTTTTGATTAACTTTGGCTCAAAATCTATTTTATTTGATATGAGTATGGACTCTCCTGCTTGTTTCCGAAGTCCATATGAGTGATATGATTTTTCCCAAACTTTCACCGTCAGTCTATGTATGCATTTTCCTATCAAATGCATCTCCTGTAGGCAGCATATTGTTGGGTCTTGTTTTTTGTTCAATTCTACTAGCCAGTGTGTCTTCATTGGTGAGTTTAAGCCATTAACATTTAGGGTTATTATTGAGATATGGGTTGTTCTTCCAGCCATATTTGTTTATTTATGTTACTAAACATGGTTTGTTTTCCTCTTTGATTATTTTCCCCCCTTTAATGTCCTACCTCCCACTGTTGGTTTTCATTGTTATTTTCCATTTCCTCTTCCTGCAATGTTTTGCCGAGGATGTTTTGAAGAGATGGTTTTCTAGCTGCAAATTCTTTTCACTTTTGTTTATCGAGGAAGGTTTTAATTTCATCTTCCATACTGAAGCTTAATTTCGCTAGATACACAATTCTTTTTTGGAACCCATTTTCTTTCAGTGTTTGAAATATGTTATTCCAGGATCTTCTAACTTTCAGAGTCTGTGTTGAAAGATCAGCTGTTATCCTGATTGGTTTACCCTTAAACGTAATCTCCTTCCTTTCTCTTGTAGCTTTTAAAATTCTCTCCTTTTTCTGTTTGTTGGGCATCTTCATTATAATGTGTCTAGTTGTGGCTCTCTTATGATTTTGCACATTCGGCGTTCTGTAGGCTTCTAGGACTTGGGATTCTGTTTTATTTATCAAGTCTGGGAAGTTTTCTCGTATTATTTCATTGAATAGGTTGCTCATTCCTTTGGTTTGGACCTCTATACCTTCCTGTATCCCAATGACTGTTAAGTTTGGCCTCTTTATGTTATCCCATATTTCTTGGATATTCTGCTCGTGGTTTCTTAACAGTCTTGCTGAGTGGTCTATGTTCTTTTCAAGTTGAAATACTTTGTCTTCATTGTCTGATGTTCTATGTTCTAAGTGTTCTACTCTCCTGGTAGTATTCTCAATTGAGTTTTTAAGTTGGATTATTCCTTCCTGCAATTCTAGGATTTCTGTTTGTTTGTTTTTACAACCTCTATCTCCCTATATAGTTGATCTTTTGCTTATTGGATTTGTTTATGTAATTCATTGTCGAAGTGATCTTTAATTGTCTGATTTTGTTGTCTAATGTCTTCCTTGAGACTCCAGATCATCTATAGCATGAGTATCCTGAATTCTTTATCTGACATTCCATCTGATGCAGCTATTACCTCTTCTAAAGTTGTGTTGACCTGCATTGCTTGTGGTCCTTTCTTTCCTTGTCTTTTCATACTGCTCGCATTTCTCTCTGCTTGTTGAAACTGTTTTGTTTTGGGCAGTGGCTCTGCTCTGCCCCTATTCCTATTGGGGTGACCTAACAACTTCGCTGGTGGGCCGCTGGGCTTGTACTGGGCGGGGGAGAAGGCTCTGCTTTGCCACTACTCCAATAGGGGTGGCGTGTCTACCACACCAGCGGGTCGTTGGGCCTGTTCTGGGCATAGGCAGTGGCTCTGCTCTGCCCCTACTCCAATTGGGGTGACGTGACTACCACGCCTGCTGGTTGATGGGCCTGTTCCGGGCACGGGCGGCAGCTCTGCTCTGTCACTACTCCAATTGGGATGACATGACTACCACGCCTGCAGGTCGCTGGGCCTGTGCCGGGCATGGGCGGCGGCTCTGCTCTGCCCCTCTGGCTTGAAGACAAAGTGAGAGAGACTCGGGTGTTTGTGACTCACTTTTTTTTACCAGGAGACCAACTGTTTCTGTCCCCACTGGTATCGATGAAGTTATCTCCTCCACCACTTTGTGATGACATCAGATCTCTAACATGTTGGTATCCCATGCGAATGGCAGCATTTCGTTCCCTTTGCCGGATGACCAAAGCAATGGGTGAGTCCTGACCAGCCCTCACAAGCCCCGTCTCAATCCTGTTGCCACTGCCTATGAAGGCTCGGTAGGTATTTACCTCCACAGTATTCAGCAAGACCTAGACCGAGAAGGAGTTTCCGCGGGTTCTTTAGCCCTGGGCCTGATCATTTCCAGGAGCCAGAATTCGGCCGCTCTGGGCTTGGTGTATGTTCTGATAGGAACAGGCCTGAGTAATTTGTCTCCGAGACACAGGCGAATGGCAGCCTGAGATTACCTGTTCTATAGCTGAATGAGCTGCTATGAGTTGAAAACAGGAATGGTGATGTCAGCTCTCCAAGATGGTGGCCCCTGGCTTCCTCTGTGGTCTGACTGGTGTGGAAAACCAAATTGGACTGCGTCCTTCCCCGGTCTCAAACCCAGAATTCAGCAATGAGCACAGTGATTGTACAGCTGGCAGGAGCCCACAGAATCTGCACCACTGAATATTTGTGTTGCTATCTCATTGTTTGCCAGCATGCGCCACAGACTCTAGCCGCAGGGCGATTTGCTGAATAAGCAGCATGACGCTCCATGCGGACAAATCACTCACGTTTGAGCCCCGTAGCTAATCCTCATGAGATGGAAATACTTCCACTAGGTTTTGGAGCACCCAAATTTTGCTGGAAATTCGTCATTCTCTTGCACAGTGATGCTGTATATGGGGTTGATGCACTCCTTTCGCTGCCATCATATGATCCCCTGAAGTTAGTTTTCAGTACTGGAAACGAATATGTATTTCAGGTGGATGAATATTTCTGAGAATAAACTTGTGAAAAGTTGATTATAAATCCACATACATAAATATGAATGAATTTAGGGAGTGTAAAATAAGACAAATACATTTCATATTTTGAAAAATCTGGAGAGTGAATACATATATATATAGAGATAGATAGATAGATAGATAGATAGATACACACACACACAGAGAGATATTAAAAAGTAGCATTATGTATGCCAATTGAAATTCACCATGAAATATATATCATCCACAGATCCAAAAATACTCATTTTCCTGAACATCAATTTATGTTGTTCAACCAGAAAGCTGACGCATATGTTGAATTTTCAGTTCCAACAGCGTTTAGTAGGAGTAATATTTTCTTACAGTTTGTATCTGCCAAGTCAGCCACCTCACAAAATGTATGTGTGATACCAGGTAGAATTCAATATGTGCATAAAAAAATACATGTGCTGAATAGACTACAGAGAAAGGGAGACAGTTATTCACATATTTGTTAACTTTTAAAACACATAAAGAACTGTTTCAATTAAAATTTGCTAGATTTATAGCACCTACCATTTATCATAGGAAAGGCAAGTCCAACTATACACCATGCCTCCTGTGAACCTCTTGTATTTCTATTTTGTTTGGGTTATTTTTCTCCATCATATTAAGATTAGAAGTAAAACTCTAGAAGGGAATTTGTTAGTGTCAGGGATTCAGTATTTCGAATGGAAAATTGGAAAATGTATGCAATGTGTATGCAAATATGTGCTACACAAAAATCTTCCCACTCTCATTCAGAACAATGCCTTGGCATTACCTTCCCCCCATGTAAGACACAATTAGAGGACAAGAGTTAGAAAATCTGTGAATACATACCTTTTATAGAAAATGCTCAGGAGTTCACAAATTTGGAGGTGGTAGAGGAGTTTCCAAAAGTAAGGGACAGGGTAAACACTCCACAAACATGAAGCTCTGCTGGCCTAACATCTGGAGAAACTACCTCTGAGGGTGAGCACTTGAAATATATTTTGTTGTCAGGAGCATTAGCTTCCTTTGTAGTGAGACCATCAAAGCTGGGTCTGCATCTATGTGACATGGATGACATGGTTTCTTATTTTCCGATGAACATGAGGCAGCAGTGCTGAATTTTCTCTTTGTAGGTAAACTGTGGCCACTGAGGGCAAGTGTCTCCTCATCTGGACTGTGAAGCCATTTGGTCATCCTCCACTCTTTGTGGTGTTTTTTGCTGTTGCACTAGGAGTGTGGTATTTGCTTCATGAAATAAAAAGAGTTCAACTGGGACACAGTGCTGTAGGGAGTTCTTTCAAATGTGGTGGGTTGGGTTCTGTTGGAGAATGCACCAACCAGGCTTCTATCCCACATAGCTTGCCCCATTGACCATAGCAACCTGATTCTGAACATTGCCCTGAAACCTCTCCATATAACAAGATTCTTTTACATATAAGGGTCTACTGGCTGCAAAATGTCAGTCACAAGTTATTTGGACACCAATGGCAGATAAACATGGCCACACCAGAGATATTTTATCACACACCTGCCCACCACGGCTCTAGGAACACTACTCAGCAGGTTCCAACTTACTTGCATCTCTGTTATACACCATTTTCATGAAACCCAGTCAATAAAGGCAATGTCTTGTATTCTCATGATCAGCTAGAGGACATCTAAAGGTTCTCCTGTGACACCTAGTCTTGGGAATTTCAAAAATTTCATGGTATTCATCTAGCCATTATTCAAGGAAGAAGTTGTAGGCACTGTGGGTTTCAATTCATTCATTAACCATTAAATGTTGAGTAAGCTCATTTCAATGAAAGCTCTGGAGAACTCTCAGAGGCAAGGCTTCCCAAAGGGTGGCCAAAATGTCACATGAAGCCAGGCCCATTGAGGTCTACAATGTGAGGTCCATGTGTGTTTTCACTCTCAACTATGGGTGCCAAGTCTTTCAGAACAAAGTCATGTGATATCCTGGCTGAGATTCCCTTTGCTCTGTGGAAAGCCAACTTGGGCGTAGATCTCACTTTCCAAGGGCGACTCTCATGCATGGCATTCTAAAAGCCCAACACAATCCATGGCAATACTTCTCTGAGGTCAATTCCAGAATTCAGTGTCTATGTTGAATCACACAAGAGTTCAAGCCCAGGTGTACCCAGTCATCTCTTCCTACCGCCATACAAATGTTCACAGTTAAAACCAAAACACCCCAACATGGCCCTCATCTTCTTCCATGTAGACACTCATCATAACCTCCGGCTGGAGGTTTCCATGAGGTACACAGCCCACGTCCGTGTCCAAAATAAGCTCCCTTGCCCCTCATTTGCCTAACATCAGGGTTGCCTGGACTGCCTTCTTGTGAAACAGAAGTGAAAAAATAGGCCTGGCGTTAATACTGCTCTACTTCTCCAACTTGAGGCCTACTGAGTGTGGGGTTTAGATTCTTTATGTAAATTCATATTTTTTGTTGTTGTACTTTAACTTTTTAATATGTTTTCATTTTTTAAATATTATTATTTTATTATTATTATTATTTTAAACTTTAATTTACATCTTTTAAATGATCATTATTTTTAAATTTTTTTCTTTCTTTCTTTCTTTTCTATTTTTTCTTTTGTCTTATCATTTCTTTTCAATTTTCTGATTTCCCCTTCCTCGAATTCTACCTGCCTACTCTCATTCTCTTTAGTGACTTCTTCCCTTTCCTTCTAATATCTTTTCTTCCAAGCATCAAATAAATTTATAAGAGTAAGCAGTAACTCAACAGTCAAACAGAGCAAGAAGTAACATGAGCAGCACAAAAAATCAAGGAAGAAAATAAGTACAAACAACGAAGGACAGCCAAAATATTCAGGAGGACCTATAGTCATCAGAAAAATGGTCATATAAAGAACTCAAGGAATACCTTAGACAGATGGAATTGAAACTTAAAGAGGATACGAGACAGCAAATCCAAACAGTGAAAGAACACATTGAAAATGAATTACATAAACAGATAAAAGAAGAAGTTATGCATCTTTATCAGGAGATAGAGATTATAAAAAAATCAAACAATAATTCTAGAAATGAAGGAAACGATAAACCAAATTAAAAAGTCAATTGAGAATATCACTAACACTGTGGAGCAAGTAGAAGACAGAATGTCAGATAATGAAGACAAAATATATCATCTTGAAATGAATCTAGCCAACACAGAAAGGCTGGTAAAAAATCATGAGTAAAACATCCAAGAGATATGGGATAACATAAAAAAAATTAATGAGTCATCTGGATAGATACACAGATTCAAACCAAGGGAATTAGTAATCTATTGAATGAAATAATTACAGAAATATTTCCAGAAATACAAAGTAAATGGATATACAAATTGGACATGCTTACAGGACACGGAGCACACAAAATCACAGTAGACCAACACCAAGACACATTGTTATGAAGATATCCAATATACAAAACAAAGAGAAAATATTAAAAGCTCTAAGAGAAAGGAGGCAGATTACATTAAGGGGTAAACCAATAAGGTTGAGAATGGATTTTTCATCACAGTCGCTGAAAGCGAGAAGATCCTGGAACAACGTATTTCAAACACTGAAAGACAATGAATGCCAACCAAGAATTCTGTATCCAGCAAAATTAAGCTGCAGGTATGATGATGAAATAAAAATATTTCATGATAAACAAAAGGTAAAAGAATTTGTAGCCAGAAAACCAGCATTGCAAAGCATCTTGAGCAAAACAATACACGAAGAAGAAATGAAAATTAACAACCAAAACCATCAGTGGGAAGTGCCTCAGTAATGACTGAGGGTGGGGGAAAAGCTAACCATAGAGAAACAAACTAAATTAAAAAAAAAAAGATGAATCATCAATCATGAGCGGCAGTACAAACCATATATCAATAGTGACTCTAAATGTTAATGGCTTAAACTCTCCAATAACGCGACATAGGCTGGTAACTTGGATTAAAAATGAATCCAACAATATGTTGCCTCCAGGAGACACATCTGAATGGAAAAGACATACACAGGCTGAAGGTGCAAGTTTTGGAAAAAATATACCATGCAACGCTCCCCATAAGCAAGCAGGGGTGGCCATGCTCATATCGAATAAAATCGACTTCAAGACTAATTTAATCAAAAGGGATAAGAAAGGACATTATATACTGTTAAAAGGAACCATTCACCAACAAGACATAAAAATTATCAATATTTATGCACCAAATAATGGTGCTGCAATGTTCAAAAAACAAATTCACCTCAAGTTCCAGAATGAAATAGACCACAACACAATAATTATGGGTGACTTCAACACACCTCTCTCACCATTGGACAGATCCTCCAAACAAAAGTGAATAAAGAAACTATAGAACTCAATATCACAATCAATAACCTAGACTTAACTGACATATATCGAATATATCAATCATCATCAAGTGGATACACTTTTTTCTCAGTAGCACGTGGATCCTTCTCAAAAATAGACCATATATTATGTCATAGGGCAACCCTCAGTAAATATACAGGGGTTGAGATAATACCATGAATTTTTTCTGATCATAATGGAATGAAACTGGAAACCAATGATAAAAAAAGGAAGGAAAAATCCTACATCACATGGAAAATGAACAATATGTTACTGAATGATCAGTGGGTTACAGAAGATATAAAGGAGGAATTCAAAAAATTCTTAGAGATACATGAAAATACAGACGCAATATATCAGAATCTATGGGACACAATGAAAGCAGTTTTAAGAGGGAAATTCATCGCCTGGAGGTCATTCCTGAAAGAAAGTAAAAATGAACAAATAAATGAGCTCACACTTCAACTCAAAGCCCTAGAAAAGGAAGAGCAAAACAACAAAAAATGTAGCAGGAAGCAAGAAATAATTAAAATCAGAGCAGAAATCAACGAAATTGAAACAAAAGAAACTATTGAAAAAATTAACAAAACTAAAAGGTTGTTCTTCGAAAAAATAAATATGTTCGACAGACCCTTAGGCATGCTAATGAAGAGAAAAAGCGAGAGAACTCAAATTACTAACATATGGGATGAAAAATGCAATATTACAACAGATGCTTCCGAAATACAGAAGACAATTAGAAATTATTTAGAAAACCTATATTCCAATAAAATAGAATATAGTGAAGACATCGATAAATTTCTTAAGTCATATGATATTCCCAGACTGAGTCAGAAGGATACACACAATTTAAACAGACCAATGTCAATGGATGAAACAGAAGAAGCAATCAAAAGACTACAAACCAAGAAAAGCCCAGGAACGGATGGCTATACAGCGGAGTTTTACAAAACATTTAAAGAAGATTTAATACCAATACTTTTCAAGTTATTTCAGCATAGAGAAAAAGAGGGAGCTCTTCCAAATTCATTCCATGAGGCCAACATCACGCTGATTCCGAAAAAAGAAAAAGACACCTCAAAGAAAGAAAACTACAGACCAATATATCTGATGAACCTACATGCAAAAATCCTCAATAAAACTCTGGTGAATCGAATACAAAGGCACATCAAAAAAATTATGCACCATGATCAAGTAGGATTCATAGCTGGCATGCAAGGATGGTTCAATATACGGAAATCAATAAATGTTATTCACCACATCAATAGACTTAAAGATAAGAACCATATGATCATCTCGATAGAAGCAAAAAAAGCATTTGACAAAGTACAGCATCCCTTTATGTTCAAAACATTAGAAAAAATAGGGATAACAGGAAGTTACCTCGACATTGTAAAAGCTATCTATGCTAAGCCTCAGGCTAGCATCATTATGAATGGAGAAAAATTGAAGGCATTTCCTCTAAAATCTGGAACAAGACAGGGATGCCCTCTCTCACCACTTCTATTCCATATAGTTCTCGAAACACTGGCCAGAGCAATTAGACATACTAAAGAAATAAAAGGCATAAAAATAGGAAAATAAGAACGTAAATTATCACTATTTTCGGGTGACATTATTCTATACATAGAAGACACAAAAAGGTGTACAAAAACTACTAGAACTAAAAAATGAATGACCTGCGACCCACCGGCAGGTCAGGCCCAGAAACCTGCAGAGGGGCACAGCTGCCCCACCCACCTGCAAGGTAGGCGATACCGTGACCACTGACAAAACAGGCCCAGTGGCCCGTCTGACACATCACCCCGGTTGGGGGAGGGGCAGAGACGCCACCAGCACCTGTTAGGTAGACAGACCTGCAAACGACAGACAGAACAGGCCTAGCGGCCAGCGGAGGTGCAGAGCCGCTGCTCACGCCTGCAAGGTAGGCGAACCTGTGACCACCGAAAGAACAGGCCCACCGAAAGTAGAGGCACAGCAGCCTGCCGGCGTAGTAGGCACATTGCCCCAATTGGAGGAGGGGCAGAACCACCGCCAAAGCCTGCGAGGGAGACTTTGCAACTATACAAGAGCAATATAAATATATAGGGGGAAAATCAATAACACAACAGTTTCACCAAGCAGAAAGAAACGCGATCAGTATGAAAAGACAAGGAAAGAAAGGACCACAAGCAATGCAGGTCAACTCAACTTTAGAAGAGGCAATATCTGCAGCAGATGGAATGTCAGATAAAGAATTCAGGATATACATGCTTCAGATTATCTGGAGTCTCAAGGAAGACATTAGACAGCATAATCAGACAATGAAAGACCACTTCGAACACTTCGAAAATGAATTACATAAACAAATACAAGAAGCAAAAGATCAATTATACAGGGAGATCAAGGTTATAAAAAACAAACAAACAGAAATCCTGGAAATGCAGGAAACAATAAACCAAATTAAAAACTCAATTGAGAATACTACCAACAGAGTAGAACACTTAGAAGATAGAACATCAGAAAATGAAGACAAAGTATTTCAACTGGAGAAGAACATAGACAGCTCAGCAAAGCTGTTAAGAAACCATGAGCAGAACATTCAAGAAATATGGGATAACATAAAGAGACCAAACTTAAGAGTCATTGGGATACAGGAAGGTATAGAGTTCCAAACAAAAGGAATGAGCAATCTATTCAATGAAATAATACGAGAAAACTTCCCAGACTTGAAGAATGAGACAGAATCCCATATCCTAGAAGCCTACGGGACGCCGAATGTGCAAAATCATAAGAGATCCACACCTAGACACATTATAATGAAGATGCCCAACATACAGAATAAGGAGAGAATTTTAAAAGCTACAAGAGAAAGGAAGCAGATTACATTTAGGGGTAAACCAATCAGGATAACAGCTGATCTTTCAACACAGACTCTGAAAGCTAGAAGATCCTTGAATAACATATTTGAAACACTGAAAGAAAATGGGTTCCAACCAAGAATTGTGTATCGAGCAAAATTAAGCTTCAGTATGGAAGATGAAATTAAAACCTTCCATGATAAACAAAAGTGAAAAGAATTTGAAGCTAGAAAACCATCTCTTCAAAACATCCTCGGCAAAACATTGCAGGAAGAGGAAATGGAAAATAACAATAAAAACCAACAGCGGGAGGGAGTACAGTAAAGAGGGGGAATAATCAAAGAGGAAAACAAACCATGTTTAGTAACATAAATAAACCAATATGACTGGAAGAACAACCCATATCTCAATAATAACCCTAAATGTTAATGGCTTAAACTCACGAATTAAGAGACACAGGCTAGTAGAATGGATCACAAAACAAGACCCAACAATATGCTGCCTTTAGGAGACGCATTTGATAGGAAAAGACATACATAGACTGAAGGTGAAAGGTTGGGAAAAATCATATCACTCTTATGGACTTCGGAAACAAGCACGAGTGTCCATACTCATATCAAATAAAATAGATTTCAAGACAAAGTTAATCAAAAGGGATGAAGAGGGACACTACATACAGCTCAAGGGAACCATACACCAACAAGACATCACAATCATAAATATATATGCCCCAAACAATGGTGCAGCTATGTTCATCAACCAAACTCTTCTCAAGTTCAAGAGTCTAATAGACCACCATACAATAATTATGGGAGACTTCAACACACCTCTCTCACCACTGGATAGATCTTACAAAGAAAAGTTGAATAAGGAATCTATAGAACTCAATAACATAATTAATAACCTAGACTTAATTGACATATATAGAATATACCACCCAAGATCAAGCAGTTACACTTTTTTCTCAGCAGCACTTGGATCCTTCTCAAAAATAGATCATATATTATGTCACAGGGCAACTCTTAGACAATATAAAGGAGTAGAGATAATACCATGCATCTTATCTGAACATAATGAAATGAAATTGAAAATCAACGATAAAAGAAGTAAGGAAAAATCATGCATCAATTGGAGAATGAAAAATAGGTTACTGAATGATAAATGGGTTATAGAAGACATCAAGGAGGATATTAAAAAATTCTTAGAGATAAATGAAAACACAGACACAACATATCGGAATCTATGGGACACATTGAAAGCAGTTCTAAGAGGAAAATTTATTGCTTGGAGTTCATTTTTTAAAAAAAGAAAAAAACCAACAAATAAATGATCTAATACCTCAACTCAATGTCCTAGAAAAAGAAGAGCAAAAAAACAGCAAAAAAGTAGAAGACAAGAAATAATTAAAATCAGAGCAAAAATTAATGAAATTGAAACAAAAGAAACAATTGAAAAAATTGACAAAACTAAAAGTTGGTTCTTTGAAAAAATAAATAAAATTGACAGACCATTAGCCACGCTAATGAAGAGAAGAAGAGAGAGAACTCAAATTACTCGCATATGGGATGAAAAAGGCAATATCACAACAGACACTTCAGAAATACAGAAGATTATCAGAAATTATTTTGAATCCTTATACTCCAATAAATTAGAAGATAGTGAAGGCATCGATAAATTTCTTAAGTCATATGATTTGCCCAGATTGAGTTAGGAGGATATTGACAACCTAAACAGACGAATATCAACTGAGGAAATAAAGAAACCATCAAAAGACTACCAACTAAGAAAAGCCCAGGACTGGATGGGTATACAGCAGAGTTTTACAAAACCTTAAAAGAGGAACTAATACCAATACTTTTCAAGCTATTTCAGGAAAATGAAAAACAGGGAGAACTTCCAAATTCATTCTATGAGTCCAACATCACCCTGATTCCTAAACCAGACAAAGACACTCCAAAGAAAGAAAACTACAGACCAATATCTCTAATGAACCTAGATGCAAAAATGCTCAATAAACTTCTCGCGAACCGGATACAAAAACATATCAAAAAAATTGTGCACCATGATCAGTTAGGATTTATCCCTGGGATGCAAGGTTGGTTCAGTATACGAAAATCAATAAATGTTATTCACCACATCAATAGGCTTAAATATAAGAACCATATGATCATCTCGATAGATGCGGAAAAAGCATTCGACAAAGTACAGCATCCCTTTATGTTCAAAACTCTAGAAAAAATAGGATAACAGGAACATACCTCAATATTGTAAAAGATATCTATGCTAAGCCTCAGCCTAGCATCATTCTGAATGGAGAAAAACTGAAGGCATTCCCTCTAAAATCTGGTACAAGACAGGCATGCCCTCTCTCACCACTTCTGTTCAACATAGTTCTCGAATCACTGGCCAGTGCAATTAGACAGACAAAAGAAATTAAAGGCATAAAAATAGGAAAAGAAGAACTCAAATTATCACTATTTGCAGATGACATGATTCTATACCTAGCAGACCCAAATGGGTCTACAAAGAAACTATTAGAGCTAATAAATGAATTCAGCAAAGTGGCAGGATATAAAATCAACACGCATAAATCAAAGGCATTCCTGTATATCAGCGACAAATCCTCTAAAATACATATGAGGACAACCACCCCATTCACAATATCCTCAGAAAAAATAAAGTACTTGGGAATCAACCTAACAAAAGAGGTGTAAGACTTATACAATGAATACTACAGAACCCTAAAGAGAGAATTGAAGAAGATCTTAAAAGATGGAAAAATATACCCTGTTCATGGATAGGTAGAATTAACATCATCAAAATGGCGATATTAACAAAAGTTCTCAATAGGTTTAATGCAATGCCAATCAAAATCCCAATGGCATTTCTTGTAGAAATAGAGAAAGCAATCATGAAATTCATATGGAAAAATAAAAGACCCAGAATAGCAAAAACATTGCTAAGCAGGAAGTGTGAATCAGTCGGTATAGCTATACCAGACTTCAAACTATACTACAGAGCAATAGAAACAAAAACAGCATGGTACTGGTACCAAAACAGGCGGGTGGACCAATGGTACAGAATAGAGGACACAGAAACCAATCCACAAAACTACAACTATCTTATATTCGATAAAGGGGCTAAAAGCATGCAATGGAAGAAGGCTAGCATCTTCAACAAATGGTGTTGGGAAAACTGGAAATCCATATGCAACAAAATGAAACTAAATCCCTTTCTCTCACCATGCACAAAAGTTAACTCAAAGTGGATCAAGGAACTTGATATCAAATCAGAGACATGGCGTCTGATAGAAGAAAAAGTTGGCTATGATCTACATACTGTGGGGTCGGGATCCAAATTCCTAAATAGGACACCCATAGCACAACAGTTAATAACTAGAACCAACAAATGGGACTTACTCAAACTAAAAAGTTATTTTCTCAGCAAAAGAAACAATAAGAGAGGTAAATAGGTAGCCTACGTCCTGGGAACAAATCTTTACTCCTCACACTTCAGACAGAGCCCTAATATCCAGAATATACAAAGAACTAAAAAAAATAGACAATGAGATAACAAATAACCCATTCAACAAATGGGCCAAGGACCTGAACAGAAATTTCTCAGAGGAGGACATACAATCAATCAAGAAGTATATGAAAAAATGCTCATCATCTCTAGGAGTCAGAGAAATGCAAATGAAAACCACCCTAAGATACCATCTCACTCCAGAAAGATTGGCAGCCATTAGGAAGTCAAACAACAACAAGTGCTGGCGAGGATGTCGGGAAAAGTGTACTCTTGTACATTACTTTTTTTGACTGCAAATTGGTGCGCCCAATTTGGAAAGCAGTATGGAGATTTCTTGGAAAGCTCGGGATGGAACCACCATTTGATCCAGCTATTCCCCTTCTCGGTCTATTCCCTAAAGACCTAAAAAGAGCACACTATAGGGCCACTGCTACATCCATGTTCATAGCAGCACAATTCACAATAGCAAGACTGTGGAACCAACATAGATGTCCTTCAATAAAAGAATGGATAAAAAAATGTGGCATTTATACACAATGGAATATTACTGTGCATTAAGAAATGACAAAATCATAGAATTTGGAGGGAAATGGATGGCATTAGAGCAGGTTATGCTAAGTGAAGCTAGCCAATCCCTTAAAAACAAATGCCAAATATCTTCTTTGATATAAGGAGAGTAACTAAGAACAGAGTAGGGACGAAGAGCATGAGAAGAAGATTAACATTAAACAGGGATGAGAGGTGGGAGGGAAAGGGAGAGAGAAGGAAAATTGCATGTAAATGGAAGGAGACCCTCAGGGGTATACAAAATTACATACAAGAGGAAGTGAGGGGAAAGGAGGAAAAATATAAGGGGGAGAAATGAATTACAGTAGAGGAGGTAGAGAGAGAAGAGGGGAGGGGAGAGGGGAGGGGGGATAGTAGAGGATAGGAAAGGCAACAGAATACAACAGTCACCAGAATGGCAATATGTAAATCAATGGTTGTGCAATTGATGTGATTCTGCATTCTGTATATGGGGTAAAAATGGGAGCTCATATCCCACTTGAATCAAAGTGTGAAATATGATATATCAAGAACTATGAAATGTTTTGAACAACCTACAATAAAATTAATTAAAAAAAAACCAGCATGGTACTGGTACCAAAACAGGCGGGTGGACCAATGGTACAGAATGGAGGACACAGAGATTAATCCAAAAAGCTACAACTATTTTATATTTGATAAAGGAGCTAAAAGCATGCAATGGAGGAAATATAGTATCTTCAACAAATGGTGTTGGGAAAAATGGAAATCCATGTGCAACAATATGAAACTGAATTCCTTTCTCTCGCCATGCACAAAAGTTAACTCATAGTGGATCAAGGTGCTAGATATCAAATCAGAGACTCTGTGTCTGATAGAAGAAAAAGTTGGCTCTGATCTACATATTATGGGGTCGGGCTCCAAATTCCTTTATATGACATCCATAGCACAAGAGTTAATAACAAGAATCAACAAATGGGACTACTTAAAATGAAAAGTTTTTTATCAGCAAGAGAAAGAATAAGAGAGGTAAATAAGGAGCATACATCATGGGAACAAATTTTTACTCCTCACACTTCAGATAGAGGCCTAATATCCAGAATATACAAAGAACTCAAAAAATTAGACAATAAGATAACAAATAACCCAATAAACAAATGGGTCAAGGACTTGAACAGACACTTCTCAGAGGAGGACATACAATCATTCATCAAGTACATAATAAAATGCTCACCATTTCTAGCAGTCAGAGAAATTCAAATCAAAATCACCCTAAGATACCATCTCACTCCAGTAAATTGGTAGCCATTATGAAGTCAAACAACAACAAGTGCTGGCAAGGATGTGGGGTAAAAGATACTCTTGTACATTGCTGGTGGGACTGTAAACTGGTGTGGCCAATTTGGAAAGCAGTATGGAGATTCCTGGGAAAGCTGTGAATGGAACCACAATTTGACTCAGCTATTGCCATTCTCTGACTATTCCCTGAAGACCTTAAAAGAGAGTAATACTGGGATACTACCACATGGATTTTCATAGCAGTACAATTCACAATTGATACACTGTGGATCCAACCCAGATGCCCTTCAATAGATGAATGGATAAAAAAAATGTGGCATTTATACACTATGGAGTATTACGCAGCACTAACAAATGACAAAATCATAAAATTTGCAGAAAAATGGATGGCACTGGAGCAGATTATGCTTAGTGAAGATAGCCAATCCCTAAAAAATAAATACCAAATGTCTTCTTTGATATAATGAGAGCAACTGAGAACAGAGCAGGGAGCAATAGCAGGAAGAAAAGATTAACTTTAAACAGAGACATGAGGTGGGAGGGTAAGTGAGAGAAAAGGGAAATTGCATGGTAATGGAGGGAGACCCTCATTGTTACACAAAATTACATATTGTTGTGAGTGGAATGGGAAAATAAACATGGAGTGAAATAAATTACAGTAGATGGGGAAAAAAGAGAAGATCGGAAGGAAGGGGAGGGGAGATAGTAGAGTATAGGAAAGGTAGCAGAATACAACAGTAGCTAATAGGGCATTATGTAAAAATGTGGATGTGTAATCGATGTGATTCTGTAATCTCTATTTGGGCTAAAAATGGGAGTTCATAAGCCACTTGAATCTAATGTATGAAATATTATATGTCAAGAGATTTTTAATGTTTTGAGCAACCAATAAAAGAAAAAAAGTAGCAATATATATGCCAATCGAAATTCATCATGAAATATATATAATCCACAGATCGAAAAATATTCATTTTACTGAACATGGATTAATGTATAATGTTATTCAACTAGGAAGCTCACCCATAGGTTGAATTTTCAGTTCCAACAGCATTTAGGAGGAGTTATCCTTTCTCACAATTTGCATCTGCCAATTCAGTTACCTCACAAGTATGTACGTGTGGTACCAGGTAGAATTCTATATGTGCATATAAAAATACATGTGCTGAATTGGCTACAGAGAAAGGGAGACAGGAATTCACATATTTGTTAATTTTAAAAACACATGTAGAACTATTTCAACAAAAAAATGACTAGATTTATAACTCCTATACTATATAATGCAAAAGGCAATTGTAACAATACACCATGCCTCCTCTGAACTGCTTGTATTTCTATTCTGTTTGGGTTATTTTTCACCATCATATTAGAATTATTAGTCAGAGTATAGTAGGGTATGTGTTAGTTTCAGGGCTTCAGTATTTCAAATAGAAAATTGAAAAATGAATCGAATGTGTATGTAAATATGTGCTACACAAAAATATTCCCACTCACATTCAGAACAATGCCTTGATATTACCTTGGCCCAAGTAAGACACAATTAGAGTAGAAAAGTGTGAAAATCTGTGAATACATATCTGGAATGGAATATGCTCGGGAGTTCACAACCTTGGTGGTGGTAGAGGAGTTTCCAAAAGTAAAGAACAGTGTAAACACTCCACAAACATGGAGCTCTGCTGGCCTAAGACTTCTTGGAAAACTGCCTCTGAGGTTGGGCACTTGAAATACATGTTGTTGTCATGAGCTTTAACTTCCTTTGTAGTGAGACCATCAAAATGGGTCTGCATCTATGTGACCTGGAAGACATGGTTTCTTATATTCCAATGGCCATGAGGCAGCAGTGCTGAATTCTCTCTTTGTATGTAAACTGTGGCCACTGGAGGCTAAGTGTCTCCTCGTGTGGACTGTGAAGACATTTGGTCATCCTCCACTTTTCGTGGTGTTTCTTGCTGCTGCACTGGGAATTTGGTATTTGCTTCACCAAATACAAGAAGTTCTACTAGGATACAGTGCTGAAGGGAGTTCTGTCACGTGTGGTGGGTCAGGGTCTGCAGGAGAATGCACCAACCAGGCTTCTATCCCACACAGCTTGCCCCAATAACCATAGTAAACTGATTCTGAACATTGCCCTGAAACCTCTCCATATAAAAAATGCCTTTACATATAATTGTCTGATTACTGCACTATGTCAGTCATAATCCATTTGGAAGCCAATGGCCGATCCACATGGCCCCACCATGGTGTTTTATCACACACCTGCCCACCACTGCTCTAGGCCCACTACTCAGCAGGATACAAATTACTGGCATCTCTGTTCTACACCATTTTCATAAAACCCAGTAAAACAAGGCATTCTCTGGTATACACATGATCAATCACAGGACTTCCAAAGATTCTCCAGTGCCACCTGGTGATGGAAATTTCAAAAATTTCATCGTATTTATCTAGCCATTTTTCAAAGATTAAGTTGGAGGCACTGTGGGTTTCAAATCATTCAGGAACCATTAAGTGTTGAGAAAGCTCATTTCAATGAAAGCTCTGGAGAACACTCACAGGCAAGGCTTCTCAAAGAGTTGCCAAAAGGTCACATGAAGCCAGGCAAATTGAGGCCTACAATGTGAGGTCCATGTGTGTTTTGACTCTCAACTATACCTGCCAATCTTTCAGAATAAAATCATGTGATATCCTGGCTGAGGTTCCCATTGTTTTGTGGAAAGACACCCTGGGCCTAGATCTCAGTTTCCATGGGTGAGTCTCATGCATGGCCTTCTAAAATCCCAACACAATTCATGGCAATACTTCTCTGAGTTCAGTTCCAGAACTCAGTCTCTAAGGGGAATCACGCCAGAGTTCAAGCCCAGGTGGAACCAGTCATTCCTTCCAACCACCACAAAAATGACCACAATTAAAATCAAAACACTCCCACAGGGCCCTCATCTTCTTCCATATAGACACTCATCATAACCTCTGGCTGGAGATTTCTATGAGGGGCACAGCCTAAGAAAGTGTCCAAAATAAGCTCACTTGCCCCTCATTTGCCTAAAATCATGGTGGCCTGGACACTCCCCCTGTGAACCTGGAGTGATCAAATATTCCTGCTGTTAAAGTGTTCTGCTTCTCCAATTTGAGGCCTACTGGCTGTGAGGTATAGATTCTTTATGTGATTTGGAGTCATGAGAAAACCCAAGCACATATGGGCAAGCCTCTGCAGGGATTTGAAGAACTCATTTAATCCAAAGAATCCCTATTCTCACTTAATGGAGGTCAGGAACCTAAAACAAGAAGGCAAAAAAATTCATCCACAATGACTTCTCTTTTGGCCATTTCGGTTTGGGAAGCACATGGGATTTTTCTTTAGATCCATTGGGTGCTGAGAATCTAAGTCACAGCCTCACACAAGGACCAGAGACTGATTCAGACACATCCCATTCCAAAGCAATTAAGCAAAGAGCCACAGGTGAAGCCCATTCATTTCCATATGAAAACAGTTTTCTTCAGGCTTCACAAAGGGTTGGCATGAGGCAAAGACCTTCCTGACATTCAGGGTAATTGAAACACAAGTAAGCAAATGGCCCAAGAAGGGTTTCTTCACTGAGACTTTACTGGTCACACTGATATCTGAGTTTTCTGAGATGCTCTCAATCTCTTCATCTATCCAGTACATGGCCATGTCACAGAGCCTTGTGGTGTTACATATCTGGGACACAAAACCATGAGCGTATTCTGTAGAGTGGCCAGAATTCACGAAGAAAACAGTAACTTAAGAAGACAGTAGGTGTTGCCCATCCATAAGGCAAAGTGAAGTCCATTAATCTATTGGGCAGTATTAATGTGGGGAAGCTTTCTACTAGAGAAAACAAATCCATTGATGCAATCTCTTTTCTAATGTCTACAACCACGGATACAGTGGGATACACAGACATAGAAACCCTCACAATGTCAAAGGACTTACTAGAAACAGTCCACTCCACACCAGAAAAAACGCCTTTCCTACATATTCTCAGAACATGAGAAAAAAACCACAAACTCACATCCACAACGGCAAAGCCACCTCCTTCCCCCAAGTAGGTCTGTGACTATCCAGAGTGTCTTCTCACTGGTGGGCCATATTATGTTCCCCCGAAATGGCCTGTCCTGTCTCAGATCTGGTCTCCTTGGCCAAATCTGTGAAGTTGTCAGGAGACAGCGGTGAGCCACTACCTGCTTTCTCAGGGAAGGTGCCTCTTCAGAGCTCTGCTGGCAATTGGCCATCCTCACATCAGTAGGTACCAAGAAAGACTGACTCTGGCCTTGGAAAAAACAAACAAGTTAGCCCAATGGGACTAGGACTGGGACTGGCTCTGGGTGCCTGGCTTCCTGGATCCCAAGTTCAGAGAATTCAATCACCAAGGAAGTGAGGAGAGGTCACTTCCTTCAGGAACTGAATGAGGTCACTGCCTTGAAAACCACTTTGTCCTAACAGTTGCTTCCAAGGGTCCCATGAAATGGAGGCTGCCCCAACATCCTCTGAAACATTCAGAAGTTAGAATGGAATATCAACCTTAGGCACCCAGGTACAGCTCTCCACACAGGCCTGGTTTCTTCCAACTTCTTTACAATAAGAAAAGAGAGGCTGACTTAGACCCATCAATTCATCCTGACCAGGTTGTTTGCCATGGAAGATTTCTATTGCTCTCTCAGGTCCTACATAGCTGCATAAATCTTCTCCAAGGATCATTTCTCCATGGATCTTTGAGGTTCTCAGAAGGTGGAAGATCACCTACATTCCTATATTGTAAGACCAACTCTGTCCCTGCTCTTCTGTAAGTTATTGACGGAACAGTGTATGTTTAGGGTTAATAACATGTTTGATTTGGGTTACGAATCATTTTGCGAGATGAATAATGGTATTGGCAACCTTCGATATTTACAAGAGTATATAGGTGAAATATAAGTATGAAAGCAGAAAATTAGGAAAGATTTGAAGCCCAGAAGGGAATTGGACCCTTAAGGGGTATACTTAGCTTTGAGTTATGTGCTGCACAGTTGTCTCAGATAAATCAATATACAATGGCATAGGACCTTGTACCTTGGATGATTGAATGTTGAAGAGAACATCCAGTCAAAAAGCGATATTCAGTACGATGAGGAAGGTAGTCGTTAGGTTTAGAATGAAGAGTGAGTATAGGATTTGGACAAAAAGTTCTTTAGCAATAGGGTTTCGGTTAGAGAGTGAGTGTTAATGTCAGCACATGTGAAGAGTCAGTCACAATGATGAACTGGGGAAAATATGAGGGAAAGCAGATATCAATAAAGACATTAGGAAATCAAGCAAAGTACAAAGTGAGTGATAGGATTAGACATTTTCAAGAGACTTGAGGTTGAATATATAATCTTAGGAAGAAACAAATATGTAGTCACCAATAGGATTGACATTTGAGAGCATTAGGCAACCTGGACATAGATGTTTTTAGTAATCCATGCTCACTTTCCATTTAGGCTTTGGTACAATTGAAAGTGTGATCTTTGCTTTTTGTGTCCAGAATATTTCTGTGATAAAATGTATATGTATATCACGTGACATGAGTATTTCTAACACCATTTCCAGGAGCAATATTTTGAAGACATATAAATTTGTATTGGGGTACAAATAGGTATACCCTCTGTCTATGAATATAGCAATAACGCATGAATAGACCATACTGGGAATAAATAATATAACTGGATCCACTTTAAATAATGGATTGAATGGATATCTGAAAATATATAAGAAATGTTATAATGATGCACAATCAATCATTCCAACCAGTTATATATCTAATGGTCATCTTAGGGTTATGTTTTATCATGAAGGATGTGTGAGTTTTGCTTAAAAATTGATCATGGAAATTGAAAATAATATATTTGAAAAAAGTCTCATGAAAAGACCAGTCAAGAAACATAGGGAAATACATGTGTTCTGGAGCAAGAAGTGATTGAAAGTGAAACAAGTGCCTATAAATTTGCTAAGTAGTGGATGAAATATATATCCTATGATGTGCATAAACTGAAGAAATAGTAATGTACCAGTGTTGAATAATAATTAATGTCAAAATACACATCTTGTCCCATAGGAATCTACTAGCATTGATGTTAAACTAGGTCAGTTAATGTAGAAATACTAGGATTTGTTTGCACCTTTCACTGAAGTTAGTTTTCAGTACTAGGAAACAAATATGTATTTCAGGTGGATGAATATTTCTGAGAATAATCTTGTGAAAAGTTGATTATTAATCCACATACATGAACATGAATGAATTTAGGGAGTGTATATAAGACACATATATTTCATATTTTGAAAAATCTGGAGATTTATTTTATATATATATATATATATATATATATATATATATATATATGTATATATATATATATATATATATATATATATATATACACACACACACAAAGACATTCAAAAGTAGAATTATATATGCCAATCGAATTTCACCATGAAATATATATCATCCACAGATCCAAAAATATTCATTTTACTGAACATGGATTTATGTATAATGTTATTCAACTAGGAAGCTCACCATTAGCTTGAATTTTCAGTTCCAACAGCATTTAGGTGGAGTAATCTCTTCTCACAATTTGTATCTGCAATGTCAGGCACCTCACAAAAATGTACGTGTGATATCAGGTAGGATTCTATATGTGTATATAAAAATTAATGTGCTGAATAGGTTACAGCGAAAGGGAGATAGGAATTCACATATTTGTTAACTTTAATACACATATAAAACTATTTCAATTAAAAAATGACTAGATTTATAACACCTACCTTTTATCTTGCAAAAGGCAAGTCCAATATACACCATGCCTCCTCTGAACTGCTTGTATTTCAATTCCGTTTGGGTTATTTTTCTCCATCATATTAGTATTTGTAGTTAGCGTCTAGAAGGGTATGGGTTATTGTCAGGAATTCAGTATTTCAATTGGAAAATTGGAAAGTGAATCCAATGTGTATGCAATTATGTGCTGCACAATATTCTTCCCACTCTCATCCAGAACAATGGATTGACATTAACTTCGCCCCAAGTAAGACGCAATTAGAGAAGAAGAGTTAGAAATTCTGTGAATACATATCTGGAATGGAAAATGCTCAGGAGTTCACAACCTTGGAGGTGGTAGAGGATTTTCCAAAAGTAGGGGACAGGGTTGATCACCCAACATGATCTTTCATTAAAATTGTGAGCCATCTTGCCACAAAGCCATGAAAAGATAATTTTTGCTTTACTATAAATTACTGCAAATTCTCAACCTGCTTAGAATGCCTGACCATGTTTTGAACTCACCCATGCCTGGCTCTCTGACCAGATAACAGCCCTCTCTGAAACTTTAATGACACCTCATAAATATTCGCCTTCCCTGGCCAGACAATGACCCTCTCTGAGGCTCTAATGGTCCTCATAATACAAATGTAAACTACAATTAGTGTGATGCTTGTCAAAGTTCTGTTTTCTGTAACCCCTCTTTTGTGTAACTTTCTGGGCTATAAAGCTGGGCTGTAGGAAAGGTGGGGTTGCTGTCTTGTTCCCACCATTTTGAGAGGGAGAGGCAGCCTGGCTGGTTGAAATATTAAGCTTGCCTTAATTTGATTTTAATTGGAGTCAGTGGTCTTTTCTTGTGTCCTGGACTAACATTTTGGAGTTCCCCAGCAACATGACCCGACCAGATCACAAAGCCAGACTGCTGGAAATTCTGAAGCTGGCCTATCCTCCAGGACTCCAGGCTGGAGAGCCAAGTTCCAAGGCCTTGGAATGAGCTTTCAGTCCGTGGATCACTGCAGTGAACCATCGCACTAAAACTATTATCAAGCACCTGGTGGAGGAGGCCTTCATAGGTAAGAGGCGCCTTTATAACATCTGATATCCGGTTAAGGGAGTACTCTTCTGATGACAGAGAGGTGGCCTGGGAAGGCTCACATATACTCCTGTCCGGGACAGTAATAGGAATCCTTCTTTCCTCTGTTCTTTTCTGTAGGGAATACCTCTGAAAGAGTAGAGAGGTGCCGACTGGCACGCAGGAGCTCCTACCCTGGAGCTTTAGCAAGACGCTGCATTGCTCCTCTGGTTTTCTGTTTATTCGCCGAGTTTCTGTTTTTTTTGTGTGTTTTGTTCTGTGTTCTAAATGTTTTTTATTTGTTTGTTTTTGTGCGTTTTGTTGTGTGATTTCTGTGGTAAAAACTTAAGGATATTGGACGTGAAAATGGGTAATAAAGCATGTAAGCCTGTCTCCCCTTTGGACTGTGTTTTAAAGAAATGTGATGCACTATACCCCCCTTTGTTAAGCAGGATGAGAGAAGCCCCTAGCTGGCTGTGTGGAGCACACCCACTGCAGAGGGCAATGCCTGCTGGAGACCTAATAACTGAGTATCTCCCAGGTTAACAAGTGAAGCTCCTTTAAAACCCCTTGTCCCTCCAGATCAAGAGAGTCACAACTTTGGACAGAGTCCCCTGTTTTTATCCTTTGTTAGCAAAGCAGTAAACCTCCCTTTTACTTTTTCTCAAACCCTGTCCTTATATTAAATTGGTATTAATTGGCTTCAAGGTCCAGAACCGAAATTTAAGTTACGAATTTTGATACCCCCCCGACCCCGGAATTTTTGAGAGCTGACTACTGAAATGTTAGGAGATTCAGCATGCTTGGGGTGGAACCAAACCAGAGGAGCTAATCCTGTAAGTAAAAGACTGGACTGAGGGACTCCCAGCAGCTGCCGAAGTCCTGTTGCTTCAGTAAATTCCCTCCTTCCTTCCCTGCACTGTAAGTATTATGCCACCTCTGTTTTCTTAAAAAAGAGAAAAAAAAAAGGAGACACTAAATGCAGTAAAGTCACCATGGAGACCTTTGATATTACATTTCAGGTTGCCCCTCTGTGAAAACATCTGATGCCCTTGTGGGGACATCTATCATGCCACTGGTGTAGGAGATTTTTCTCTTATCTGCTGTTTTAAAGGCTTCTGTCCTGTCAGCCATAGTCTGGAGCTCCTTTCTGTCTGTCTTTTGTCTTTGTTTCTGGCCATTTAAGACATGTGCAATAATGTGTTGATATTATAAATTGTTTCTTGGGAATGATCTTAGCTGAATGTGTGTCTAAATGATGATGTTTTATTGTAACAATATGGTATCTGGATGGGTTTTTGTAGCATTGCTCAATCTTGCAGTTAAAAGTCGGGTTTAGGTAATTTTTTAGTTTATGATTTCAGATAATTCATGCCAGAGAACTTAAATACTTAAAATGGAAAACTAAAGAATTCTACTTCCAAGTTGGCAAGTAACTTCCCAATCATTTAGTCTTTTTTTTTCACCAGTTTTTAATTGGGTAGCCTGGGAAAATGTCACAGTGTGTCAGTGCATTAATTTGGACAAGGATAGTAAATCATAGTATGGTATCTGTTGACAAAACAAGATGTTAAGGTATAAAATTTTGAATTGTATCTTAAAATTGTATCATAATTTTCAACATCCTCACCTGAAAATTATGGTTAAAGTGCCTTAGGCCTGAGGTGTCCGCTAAGAATAGCAGTTTTGTCCAGCTCCTTCCAGAACTCAGCCAGGACTTATGTTGAAATGTAAATGAAAGAAGCCTGCAAGCTCAGTAGGAGACTGATCTGATGTCTAAGTGGGAAAAAAAGGTAAATCGTATGGTATTTACTAATTACTGTCCAGTCATTTTTTCTAGGACTCTCATTTTTTTCCTTAGATTCTGTATTTTTTTTGAGCTCATTATTTTGATCCTAGAGAACTAGGTTAATATTTTTCTCATCAGTTCTATCTTTGACCAACAGTGGAGTTCTGAAACATTGCAATGGAGATTTCACCTGTGAAAAGCTACAAGGCCTTACTATTATTATTTGTGCACACTTTTGTTATGTGTTGTATGTCCATATATCCATATGTTCGTATATCATATATATAATATACAAATTAACATATATAAGGAGCGATCATTTAAAAAAAGCACTCATAAAAACAAATTTTAAAAAGTGGATTCAAAGATCTTTAATTCACGTGAGTTAAATGGTTCACTTTAAATTTGGATAAACAAATAACAATAAATGTCTTTAAACTTAAGCTTACAAGTTTTTCTAGCTGCTCAAAAATCTAATAAAATATTAATGTCTATAAAATGTCTAATATGCCTTGGTTCTAGGACTTTTCCTTTAACAAAAAAATGGTTTACACTGTTCAATACATTTCTCTAATATTTTGATAAATAAGTGAAGTAAATTTGATATGGGATTACTCATTCATGAGTACTTTTGTTAGATATCTGATTGATTTAGTAAGGTCTGTATAAGTTTGTTCTAAAGTCTGTATAAGATTGTAAAAATCAGTCATGTGATAAAGCGACACAAATTTCTGAAAACAAAAGTTTACCCATAACATTGTGTTTATTTTTATTTTTCTAGAGCAAGCAACCATAAAAATTAAACAACTGATTAAATAAGAACTGTTATTTTAGAGCACTGTACTGGAATTTCTTTAAAAGCTAAATTTGGTTAATGTAAAAACATCAATGTCATTGTGATGCTATTAATTTGCTCATATCTTCCAGGTATACAAGTCTGTAAGGTAGAAACTTTAAAAGAGCATTACATCAAGCTGGTGTTCTGAAGTTGTATGGTAAAAAAAAATATATATATTGGGGATTTATTTACTTGTTATCAATAAGATATGTAAAGTTTTATGTTACTTTTTACATTGGGGAAAAATTTAAATATATTTTTAAGTTAATGAGCGCCTAATCTATGTAAAGGTTAAAAACTTTCAGCCTTTCTTTAATTCATGTTTTAAATGTGATATTATATGGTGTTAGCTAATGTTCATGTGACCTCAAACAATTTATGTAAACTGTGTAAGATGATATTTAAAAAAAAAAAAGATCAGCTTTAGAACTAAAAGACTTAAGATTTATATAGTGCCCTGCCTTACCTGAGATAAGGCTCTGTGTCTCATCTTACAACATGTGAGAATAACTACGAAAGCAGTAGGTCAGATGTTATTTAATTTAAAGTTATGTTCAGAAGTTTTTTTTTTTTTTCTGTCAAGATTACTAGGATCTCAAAAAGGGGATATAATTTATAACTCAGCCAAAAATTCAGGGTAGCTATTACACGAACTAAGTATTTTTACTCTTGTTAATTTTATTTTGTAATTTCCTTATAAGTTAACTAAAGATTCCCTCTTAGTGTTTTACAAAAGAGTTGCTTTTGAACACAACATTGGTTAATTTAAGATAATAAGGCATCACCTACAAGACAGAAAAATACAGATCCCAAATAATAAAAAGATAAATAATTTTAAATTATAGACATTAAAGCACAGTACTCTTAATATAAGGCTGTTAAAATTTATTTGCTGGATGTTTAAGATTAGGATTTAAAATTTAATTTAAATGAAAAGGGACAATAAAACAAATTTTGGCTCTTGCCCTCTGAGTCAGTTTGTATCCAGGGAACAGGAGACTTCTCTAAAGAACTTTGCAACTCTCAGCCACATAAACTCCTGATCAGGAAGATTAATGAGGCCACTGGAGAACAGAAAGCCAATCAGTGCATTTTCTACGAAGAAGAGAGTCATCAGAGAAGGGAGATATTCCTGATGCTTCTGAGAGAAGCCACATGGTCAAGCAAGACCTGGAATCACCTAGCGCAAATGGCACTAGCAGAACTGAGAAGCTGCTCTCAAGTTTCCCCAGAAATGACTCCCATAAAATCTCAGCTGACTGTTAACAATAGATAGAAACAAAAGTCAGTTTTACTGCTTCATCTTAAACTCTTAGCAAAGACAGATAAACCCAAAATACAGCCATTCCTGGGCATTTTAAATAATAATAGTAATGAAAATATTTTCACGTATACACTTTATGGTAGCCTCCCAAAATAAGAAAGACTGGAGGCTACAAAGAAGGATTCTCAGAGAGGAATGCCTGATGAGAATAAAAAGAGACTATCAAGAGGAGCTACCAGAGGCAGAAGTTTTTTGTTTAAGGCCTACAGATATTCCTAACCTACACAGGTAGGCTTGGTGTTTGCTAGTATGATTATCCAGCCCTGACTAACAGAATTAAAGGTTTCTCTATTACACACAGAGGTCATACTAGTAAAAGGAATTTGCAAGATCAGATGACATTAAATTATTAAACTGTATCTTATGGGGTGGGACAACTGTGACACTAAAAGTTAAATATTAAGTTGAAAGTCCTGATAACTGGGGATATTGAAGACAGATGAGGGGCATCTATACAGTGACTTGTTTCAGCTGCTGCAACATTTATTCAGTACTCATGGTTTTTGTTTCTCTCATAGAAGAACCCATCCCCAGATGACTTTACAAACTGTTTTACCACAACCAGACTTCAAACCGAACTGACTTCTAAAAGGCAACTCATGTCCCTCATGCTGTGCCCCCTCATGTCACCCTCTCTCAGCTCAGAAGAAGCCAAAATGAGTGACGCCACTCTTCTTACAACAATGGAGCCAAAAATAAATAGACTTTCATTTTAAGTAATTAATTAAGTCAGGTAAAATCAGGGAGACTGGTTTTGTGTGAGTTCAAAAAATATGGAGACTGTGACGTGAGGTATTAAAATTCCCTCAGTGCTCTTCCCCTACCCTATCAAAGATTTGAAAGGGACACATTAGAAAAGGGGGGAATGATAGACCCAACCTGATCTTTTATTAAAATTGGGATCCATCTTGCCACAAAGCCATGAAAAGAAAATTTTGGCTTAACTATAAATTACACCAAATTCTGAACCTGCTTGCAATGCCTGCCCGTGGCCTTGAACTCACCCATGCCTGGCTATTTGACCAGGAACAGCCCTCTATGAAACTTTATTGACACCTCATAAATACTGGCCTTCCCTGGCCAGACAATGACCCTCTCTGAGGCTCTAATGGTCTTCATAAATTCTGATGTTGGGGCCAGCAAAAAAAAAAAAAAAAAAATATATATATATATATATATATATATATATATATATATATATATATATATATATATATATACTACGATTAGTTTGATGCTTGTCAGAGTTCTGATATTTTAACCCCCCTGTAGTGTAAAATTCTGGGTTATAAACCTGGGCTGTAGGAAATTTGGGTGGCTGTCTTGTTCCCACTGTTTTGGGAGGGAGAGGCCACCTGGGCAGTGGAAAATATAAGCTTGCTTTAACTTGATTTTAATTGGAGTCAGTGGTCTTTTCTTGCATCCTGGTCTAATAGGTAAATGCTATCAAACATGGAGCTCTGCCAGCCTGAAGACTTCCTTAGAAACTGCCTCTGACGATGGGCACTTGACATATATGTTGTTGTCAGGAGCTTTAGCTTTCTTTCTAATGAGACCATCAAAGCTGGATCTGCATCTATGTGACCTGGAGGACATGGTTTCTTGTTTTTCAAAGGACATGAGGCAGCAGTGCTGAATTCACTCTTTGTAGGTAAACTGTCGCCACTGAAGGCTAAGTGACTCCCCGTGTGGACTGTGAAGCAATTTGGTCATCCTCCACTTTTCGTGGTGTTTCTTGCTGCTGCACTGGGACTTTGTTATTTGCTTCACAAAATACAAGGAATTCAGCTGGGACACAGTGCTGGAGGGAGTTCTTTCACATGAGATGGGTCAGGGTCTGCAGGAGAATGCATCAACCAGGCTTCTATCCCACATAGCTTGTCCCCTTGACCATTGCACCTGATTCTGAACATTGTCCTGAAACATCTCCATATAACAAGATGCCTTATATGGAGAGTTATCAGACATATAAGTGATTCCTGGCTGCACAATGTCAGCCACAAGCCATTTGGAAGTCAATGGCAGATACACATGGCCCGACCACAGATGTTTTATCACACACCTGCACACCACAGCTCTGGGCCCACTACTCAGCAGGCTCAAACATACTGGTATCTCTGTTCTACATAATTTTCATGAAACCTAGTCAATCAAGGCACTGTCTGGTACACACTTCATCAGCAAGAGGACATTGAAAGGTTCTCCAGTGCCACCTGGTCATGAAAATTTCAAAAATTTCATGGTATTTATCTAGCCATTTTTCAAGGATGAATTTGGAGAAATTGTGGGTTTCAATTCATTCAGGAACCGTTAATGTTTGAGGAAGCACATTTCAAGGAAACTCTGGAGAATTCTCAGAGGCAAGGCTTCCCAAAGAGTGGCCAAAAAGACACATGAAGCCAGGCCCATTGAGGTCTACAATGTGAGGCCCATGTGTGTTTTGACTGTCAACGATGGCTGCCAAGTCTTTCAGTATAAAATAATGTGATGCCCTGGCAGAGATTGACAATGCTCTGTGGAAAGCCACCCTGGGCATTGATCTCAGTTTCCAAAGGCAACTCTCATGCGTGGTCTCCTAAAATCCCAACACAATTCATGGCAATACTTCTCTGAGGTCAGTTCCTGAACTCAATCTGTAAGGGGAATCACACCAGAGTTCAAGCCCAGGTGGACCTAGGCATCTCTTCCAACCACCAAACAAATGACCACAATTAAAACCAAAACACTCCCAAATGGCCCTCATCTTCTTCCACATAGACACTCTTCATAACCTCTGGCTGGAGGTTTCCATGAGGGGCACAGCCCAAGACAGTTTTCCAAATGAACTCCCTTGCCCCTCATTTGCCTAAAGTCAGGGTGGCCTGGACTCCCTTCCTGTGAACCAATAGTGATCAAATAGTCCTGCTCTTAATACTGCTCTGCTTCTCTAATTTGAGGCCTACTGATTGTCTGGTATATATTCTTTATGTGAATTGGTGTCATGAGAAAACACAAGCCCTTATGTGCTAGCCTCTGTAGGGCTTTGAAGAACTGATTTGACACAAAGGATCCCTATTCTCACGTGATGGAGGTCAGGAAGCTTACAGAGGAAGGCGAGAGACTTCATCCACAATGACTGCTCTTTTGGCCATTTTCGTTTTGCATGCACACTTGGAAACTTTCTTTAGATCCATCAGGTGCTGAGAATCTAAGCCACTGCCTCACACAGGGCAAAGAGGCTGATTCAGTCACATCTCTTTCCAAAGCAATTAAGCAAAGAGCCACAGGTGATGCCCATTCATTTCCATTTGAAAACTCTTTTTTTCTGGCTTCACAAAGGGGTTTCCTGAGGCAAAGATCTTCCTGACATTTAGGAAAACAGAACAATAGGTAAGCAAAAGGCCCAGTGCAGTGTTTTTCCACTGAGACTTTAATGGTCACACTGATATGTGAGTTTTCTGAGATGCTTCTATTCTCTTCAGCTATCCAGTACATGGCCATGTCACAGAGCTTGGAGGTGGTACATATCTTGGAAATAATACCATGAGGCTATTCTGGAGAGTGGCCAGTATTCAGGAAGAAAACAAGAACTTAGGAAGATAGTAGGTGTTGCCCATCCATAAGGCAAGCCTCTCTCCATTCTTAAATTGTGCAGTATGAATGTTGGGAAGCTTTCTACTAGACAGGACACAACCATTGATGCATTCGCTTTTCAAATGTCTACAACCACAGATACAGTGGAATGCACAGACATAGAAACACTCGCGTTGTCAAACGACTTTCTAGAAACATTCCAGTCCAAACAAACAAACAGTCTTTCCTACCTATTCTCAGAAAAGAGACAAAACCACAAACTCACACCAACACCCACAACGGCACCTCCTTCCCCCAAGTATGTTGGTGAATATCTTGAGTGTCCTCTGACTGGTGGTCCATACTATGTTCCCCCAAAATGGCCTGTTCTGTCTCAGATCTGGTCTCCTTCGCCAACTCTGTGAAGTTGTCAGGAGCCACGGTTGAGCCACTACCTGCTTTCTCAGAAAAGGCTCCTCTTCAGAGGTCTCCTGGCATTTGGCCATTATCACTTTAGTAGGTACCAACAAAGACTGACTCTGTCCTTGGTAAATCCAAACAATTGAGACCACTGGGACTGGGACTGGGACTTACTCTGGGTGCCTGGCTTCCTGGATCCCAAGTTCAGAGTGTTCCATCACCAAGGAAGTGTGTACTGATATTTGCTTCTAAGGGTCCCAGGAGATGGAGACTGCCCCTACTTTCTGTGACAGTTTCACAAGTTAGAATGGTATATCAACAATAGGCACCCGGGAACAGCTCTTCTCACAGGCCTGGTTTGGTCCATCTTCTCTATATTAAGAAGAGAAAGGCTGATTCAGATACATCTCTTCATCCTGACCCGGTTGTTTAACATTGAAAATGACTTTTGCTCTCTCAGGTCCTTCATAGCTGCCTTCTTCTCCACGTATCATTTCTGCATGGACCTTTGAGGTTCTCATCAGGTGGAAGATACCCTACAATCCAGTATTGGAAGACCAACTCTCTCCCTGATCTTCTGTAAAGTTAGATTGAGGGAACAGTGTATGGTTAGGGTTAACAACATGTTCGATTGGGTTAGGAATAATTCTGCAGGATGAATAATGGTTATGGGAACATGTGATATTTACAAAATATACAGTTGAAATATTGGTATGAAAACAGAAATCTAGGTAAGATTTGATGCCCAGAAGGGCATTGGGCCCTTGATTGGGATACTTAGCTTTGAATTAATTTCTGCACAGATGTCTCAGATAAATCAATATACAATGGTATAGGATATTGTACCTTGGATGATTGAATGTCGAAGAGAACATGCAGTCAAAAAGGGATAGTCGGTAGGATTAGAAAGATAGACGGTAGTCTTAGAAAGATGAGTGAGTATAGGATTTGGACAAAATGGTCTTTAGCAATAGGGTTTCATGTAGAGAGTGAATGTAAATGTCAGCACATGTTAAGAGGCAGTCACAATGATGAACTGGGGAAAATATATATCAATAGAGACATTAGGAAATCAGGCAAAGTATAAGGTGAGTAATAGGATTAGACATTTTCAACAGGTTTGAGGTTGAATATATAATCTTAGGAAGAAACAAATATGTAGTCACCAATAGGATCCACATTTGAGAGCAATAGGCAAACTGGACATGGATGATTTTAGTAATCCATGTTCAATTTCCATTTAGGCTTTAGTACAATCATAAGTGTGACATTTGCTTTTTGTTTCCAGAATATTACTGTGATAAAATGTATATGTAGATCAGGTGACATGAGTATTTCTTTCACCATTTCTAGGAACAGTATTTTGAAGACGTGTAAATTAGTATTTTGAATACAAATAGGTGTACACTGTGTCTATGAATATAGAAATAATGCATGAATAGACCATACTGTGAATAAATAATATAACTGGTTCCAACTTAAATAATGGTTCAAATTGATATCTGAAAATATACAGGAAACCTTATGTTGATATATATCCATTCATTCAAACCAGTTATACATCTAATGGTAATATTAGGGTTATGGTTTATCATGAAGAATGTGTGAGTTTTGCTTCAAAAGTAATTGTGGAAATCGAAAATAATGTGTTTGGAAAGAAGTCTCATGAAAAGACCAGTCATGTAACCTGGAGGAATACATGTGTTCTGAAGCAGGAAGTGATTGAAAGTGAAACAAAAGCCTTTAAATTTGTGAACTTGTGGATGAAATATATATCTTATGATGTGCATAAACTGAGGAAATAGTAGTGTACAAGTGTTGAAAAAAAATGAACGTCAAAATACACATCATGTCCTATAGAAATCTACTTGCATTTATATTAACCTGGGTCAATTAGTGTAAAAATATTAGGATATGTATGCACAATTCACTTAACTTAGTTTTCAGTACTAGGAAACAAATACGTATTCCAGGAGGATGAATATGTCTTAGAATAATCTAATGAAAAGTTGATTATAAATACGCACTTAAATATTAATGAATTTAGGGAGTACATAATAAGATACATTTATTTCATATTTTGAAAACTCTGAAGAGTGTATATATATATATATATATATATATATATATATATATATATATATTAAAATACACACACAGAAATTAAAAAGTTTTAATATACAAGCCAAATGAAAGTCACCATGAAATATATATCATACACAGATCTAAAAATATTCATTTTACTGAACATGAATTTATGTATAAATTTGTTCAGCTAGGATACTCACTCATAGGTTGAATTTTCAGTTTCAACAGTGTTTAACAGGAGTGATCTCTTCTCAGTTTGTATCTGCCAAGTGAGCCACCTCACAAGAATGTACGTGTGGTACCAGGTAGGATTCTATATGTGCATATAAAAATATATGTGCTGAATAGGCTACAGAGAAATGGAGACATGAATTCACATATTTGTTAACTTTAAAAACACATGGAGAAGTGTTTCAACAAAAAAATGACTAGATTTAAAACTCCTACCATATATAATGCAAAAGGAACGTCCAAATGTTAACCTTGCATCCTCTGAACTACTTGTATTTCAATTTGGTTTGGTCTATTTTTATCCATCATAATAGGATTTGTAGTCAGAGTCTAGTAGGGAGTGGGTTACTATGAGGGATTCAGTATTTTGAATGAATAATTGGAAAATGAATCCAATGTGTATGCAAATATGTGCTACAAAAAAATCTTCCCACTCTCATCCAGAACAATGCCTTGACATTACCTTAGCCCCAAGTAAGATACAATTAGAGGAGAAGAGTTAGAAAATCTAGGAATACATATCTGGAATGGAAAATGCTCTGGAGTTCACAACACTGGAGGTGGTAGAGGAGTTTCCAAAAGTAATGGAGACTGTAAAAACTCCACAAACATGGAAGTGTGCAGGCCTCAAGACATCTGGGAAACTGTCTTTGAGGTTGTACACTTGAAATATATGTTGTTTTCAGGAGCTTTAGCTTCCTTTGTAGTGAGACCATCAAAGCTGTGTATGCATCTGTTACATGGAGGACATGGTTTCTTATTTTCCAATGAACATGAGGTAGCAGTGCTGAATTCACTCTTTGTGGGTTTACTGTGGCCACTGGGGTCTAAGAATCTTTCCGTGTAGACTGTGAAGCCATTTGGTCTTTCTCCAATTTTGTTGTGTTTCTTGTTGCTGCACTGGGAGTTTGGTATTTGCTTCACAAAATACAAGGAGTTCCACTGGGACACAGTGGTGGAGGGAGTTCTGTCACGTGTGGTGTGTAAGGGTCTGCAGGAGAATGCACCAACCAGGCTTCTACACCACATTGCTTGCCCCCTTGACCGTAGCAACTTGATTCTGAACATTGCCCTGAAAACTCTCCATCTAACAAGATGGCTTAATATACAAAGGTATGCTGGCTGCACCATGTCAGTCACAAGCATTTGGAAGCCAAAGTAATATCCACATGACCCCACCACAGATGTTTTATCACACAACTGCACACCACAGCTCTGGGCCCACTACTCAGCAGGCTCCACCATACTGGCAGCTCTGTTCTACACCATTTTCATGAAACCCAGTCAAGGAAGGCACTGTCTGGTACACTCTTGATCAGCAACAGGACATCCAAAGGTTCTCCAGTGCCACCTGTTCGTGGAAATTTCAAAAATTTCATGGTATTTATCTAGACATTTTTCAAGGATGAAGTTGGAGAAACTGTGGGTTTCAATTCATTCAGGAACCATTAAATTTTTAGGAAGCACATTTCAAGGAAAACTCTGGAGAATTTTCAGAGGCAAGTCTTCCCAAAGAGTGGCCAAAAGGCCACATGAAGCCAGGCCCATTGAGGTCTACAATGTGAGGTCCATGTGTGTTTTGACTGTCAACAATGGCTGCCAAGTCTTTCAGAATAAAATCATGTGATGTCCTGGCTGAGATTGACAGTGCTTGTTGAATAGCCACCCCAGGCTTAGATCTCAGTTTCCAATGGCGACTCTCATGCATGGCCGCCTAAAATCCCAACACAATTAATGGCAATACTTCTCTGAGGTCAGTTCCAGAACTCAGTCTTTAAGGGGAATCGCACCAGAATTCCAGCCCAGGTGGACCCAGGATTCTCTTCTAACCACCAACAATTGACCACAATTAAAACCAAAAAACTCCCACATGGCCCTCATCTTCTTCAACATAGACACTCTGAATAACCTCTAGCTAGAGGTTTCCATGACGGGCGCAGCCCAAGACAGTGTCCAAAATAAGCTCCCTTGCCCCTCATTTGCCTAAAGTCAGAGTGGACTAGACACCATTCCTGTGAACCAAGAGTGATCAAATAGCCCTTCTTTAATACTGCTCTGCTTCTCCAGTTTGAGGCCAACTGACTGGTATAGATTCTTTATGTGAATTGGTGTCCTGAGAAAACCCAAGCACCTATTGGCTAGCCTCTGCAGAGCTTTGAAGAACTGGTTTGACCCAAGGGATCCCTATTCTCACTTGATGGAGGTCAGGAAGCTTACAGAGGAAGGCGAGAGACTTCATCCACAATGACTGCTCTTTTGGCCATTTTGGTTTTGGATGCACACTTGGAAACTTTCTTTAGATCCATCAGGTGCTGAGAATCTAAGCCACTGGGTCACAGAGGGCAAAGAGGCTGATTCAGCCACATCCATTTCCAAAGCAATTAAGCAAAGAGCCACAGGTGACGCCCATCCTTTTCCATTTGAAAACTGATTTATTCAGGTTTCACACAGGGGTGGCCTGAGGCAAACACATTCCTGACATTCAGGACAACAGAACAATAGGTAAGCAAAAGTCCAAAGTAGTATTTCTCCACTGAGACTTTACTGGTCGCACTGATATCTGAGTTTTCTGAGATGCTCTCATTCCCTTCAGCTATCCAGTACATGATCATGTCACAGAGCTTGGAGGTGGTACATATCTTGGAAATAATACCATGAGGCTATTCTGGAGAGTGGCCAGTATTCAGGAAGAAAAGAGGAACTTAAGAAGATAATAGGTGTTGCCCATCCATAAGGCAAGCAGCTCTTTATTCTTTAATTTGGCAAGATGAATGCTGGGAAGCTTTCTACTAGACAGGACACAACCATTGATGAATTCTCTTTTCAAATGTCTACAAAAACGGATTCAGTGGGATACACAGACATAGAAACACTCGCGTTGTCAAACGACTTTCTAGAAACATTCCAGTCTAAACAAACAAACCGCCTTTCCTACCTATTCTCAGAACATGAGACAAAACCACAAACTCACACAGACACCCACAACGGAATCTCCTTCCCCCAAGTATGTCTGTGAGTATCCTGAGTGTCCTCTGACTGGTGGGCCATACTATGTTCCACCAAAATGGCCTGTCCTATCTCAGACCTGGACTTCTTTGCCAACTCTGTGAAGTTGTCAGGAGCCATGGTTGAGCCACTACCTGCTTTCTCAGAAAAGGCCCCTCTTCAGAGCTCTCCTGGCATTTGGCCATTCTCACTTCAGTAGGTACTAAGAAAGACTGACTCTGTCCTTGGTAAATCCAAACAAATGAGACCACTGGGACTGGGACTGGGACTGGCTCTGGGTGCCTGGCTTCCTGGATCCCGAGTTCAGAGAGTTCCATCACCAAGGAAGTGTGATAGGTCACTTCCTTCACGAACTGAATGAGGTCACTGGGTTGGCAACCACTTTTTCCTAACAGTTGCTTCCAAGGGTCCCATGAGATGGAGGCTTCCCATACTTCCTGTGACACTTTCACAAGATAGAATGGTATATCAACCATCGGCACCCGGGAACAGCTCTCCACACAGGCCTGGTTTGGTCGATTTAATCTACATTAAGAAGAGAGAGGCTTTCAGACACATCCCTTCATTTTGACCAGGTTGTTTTACATGGAAGTTGACTTTTGCTCTCTCAGGTCTTTCATAGGTGTCTACATCTTCTTCAGGGATCATTTCTGCACCGAACTTTGAGGTTCTCAGCAGGAGGAAGATCCCCTACATTCCTGTATTGTAAGACCAACAATATCCTTGTTCTTCTGTTAAGTTATATTGAGGAAATATTGCATGGTTAAGGGTAATAACAGCTTCGATTTGGTATAGGAATCATTCTGCAGGATGAATTATGGTATTGGGAACCTGCGATATTTACAAGAATATACTGGTGAAATATAAGTATGAAAACAGAAATCTAGGTAATATTTGAAGTCCAGAAGGGCATTGGGTGGCCTGAACACCCTTCCTTTGAATCAGGAGTGATCAAATAGCCCTGCCGCTAATACTGCACTGCTTCTCCAATTTGAGGCTTACTGACTGTCAGGTATAGATTCTTTATGTGATTTGGAGACATGAGAAAACCCAAGCACCTATTGTCTCATGCCACAGCAAATGGTTTATTGGGGGTCCAGCATGCTGGGGCTCAAAGCTCACTTCAGAGGAGGAAAGAACAAAGAGCCCCGAGAACAACTTGAGAAGAAATTATATACAATCTTTAGAGAGTGCAGGGACTTTATATACATCATAGCCTCCTTTAGCAAATATCATATACTGTGGGAAAATCAAATAACAACTCTAAAACATGATTAGCACATTCATTGGCGGGAACAGTTCGGGCAGGGGGTGATTGGTCAGCCCTGAGAAGGGGTATACATTTAAACTGATTGGTTGAAGCCCTGACATGTATACGTGCTGAGATGCACGGTTTCTGGGAAGGGGTTGTTAAGTAACTAGGTGGTCAGGAAAGATTTCAACACATCTAATGGGCAGTTCCGGGAATTCTCTTCACTGACACAGGAATTTCAGGTTCTGAGCACAGCTTGTAAACTTTACAAAACCTGTTTCTTTACGTTTCAATTTTAATTTCTTTAATTCTTTCATTTCTCCTTTTTCTGCCTACTTTTAATTTTAAAAGTAATGAATCATAATTTTTGTGGGGTCTCACATTCTATTTCTGCCAGTGAAGTGTATTTCTGTCTGATTACCATGAATTTTACCTGCCCAATCTGAGCCTGGAGAAAGGAAAGTATGAGGTTAAGCAAACAAGGTCCCACAGTTATCAACACCATAAGCATGATCAGGGGTCCAGCTAAGGCTGATAGGAGTGTAGTTAACCAGGGGGACAAGGTAAACCATGACTCAAACCACACTTGTTGAATCTCCCTTTCTCTCTGGTGCTCTTCAAGGCATTTTCTCAATTTACTCATGGATTATTTTACAACTCCAGTATGGTCAGCATAAAAACAGCATTTTTCTCTCAGTACAGCACAGAGGCCCCCCTCCCTTATTAAATGGAGGTCTAATCCTCACCTGTTCTGTAAAACAACTTTAGAGAGAGAGGTTAAGGATTCCTGCAAAACTGTGATGGAGGTCTCTAACGTCTTCAAGTCTTGATTTATTGCTGTTTCTAATCAGGCCATTTGTTGTGACCCATGGATCATATCAGCTGTTCCTGTACCCACTCCTGCAGCAGCTCCTAGCCACATTAGGATGGCTAGAGTAAGGGACACTGGTTCCCGGCAAAATCGGGCTGTTTGTCCACCTAGTAGACCTTCAAAGGATTCTGGATCATGATAGAGCACCCTGGGGGGTATCTGCACCATTACACAATAATGTACAGAGCTGTCAAATACCTGGGCTGAAATGCAAGGAGTTCTGACTGTGTGGAGTTCAGTACCATAAAGGTTCCTTTAATTAGTTCCCAGGGGGAGGAGTCAGCTGTACTCTGGACTGGGGAAGTAGGCAAAGACGGAAACTGCGAAGGATGAGATGGTAGAGGGGTTTTGGTAGATCTAGGCATGGGAGGTTTTGGAGGCTTAATTCCTGACTTGAGGGGATTGGGCCCTATTGCTGTGGGATTTTCTTCCTTTTTAAGCCGGATGGTGAACCAGAGACCAAAGTCATAACCAGGGCCATTAATATAGAATCGCATTCCCCAAGTATTTCCCATAGGCCATGTTGTTCTGAGGTAGCCCCTTCCTTTGGAAGTGAAAGTTATATTGAGGGGGTAACATAGACTATTTTTTCCACAGCAAGTTTTTGACACCACTTGGATAGCAGCACATTTATTGGGATCAATCCAGATATCATTTCATCCTACCGAATCATACTGTCTGGGGAGTTTGGGTTTCACAATGTAGCTCCCGTGTGTTCACAACCCCAAGATCTACAATAAAAGTCACTGGGTCCTCCACAGGTTTGGGCCTGTTTGCGACTTCAGAAATCAGCTGGGCACACTTAATAAACAAGACTGCCTAGTTTACACCTGAGCTGGGGAGATGACATCAATAATTCATGTTGTAAGTTGGTCTATGTTGCCCTGGTTTGGGCTTTAGTGGGATCTGTGTGGGGTCCACTATGTCAGGGAGATCCCAGTCAGAGAGGCCTATGGCAAGCTGACAAATGTCCGGGTGGAGAGATGGCCACCAAGTCCGTAAGGGGGCTGTATGTGAAATAGACCACACTACTTGCCCAGTAGGATTTATAACTTGCCATTGTTGCTGAACAGGCTGATGGGGATTAGGACTGCTGGTGGTCAGGGGAAGAATCCATAGCCCTACCCACACCACAGACATGCAACTTGAGAGGGTTACCAGCCTGTTCCAGTTTCCAGCCAGAGTATGGACAGGGCACAGGATTGAGATGGGAGGCATGGATCCAGGAAGTGATCCCATCCACTTTCACCACTGTAGGTGTTATAAGCAGCACCTGCTGGTCCTTTCCAGCAGGGTTCCAGGGATGACACCCGATACTGTCTCATGTAGACGAAGTCTCCCACTTGATATCGATGTGGAGTTCCCTCGTCTCCAGGATGATAAGCAGTGGCCAACTGTTTCCACAGGTATCGCTGGGTGCTGGGTTTGTTCATGGGCTTTAAGTCTGTCTAGCAAGGGGGTGTGAAAGAAATCATTAATCTCAGAGTTGGGGTTAGGTCCCTTAATGGAGGAGGGGCACCGTAGAGAATTTCATAAGGGGTGAGGTTACACAAAGGGGTGGAGGGGTATTTCTTGCACAAAAAAGTACATGAGGTAGGAGCATAGTCCAATTTTTTATGCCGGTCTCCAAGATTAATTTCGTTAAGTCTCTTTGATGGTTCTATTCATCGTTTCTACCTGTCCTGAGCTCTGGGGTCTATAAGCACAATATAACTTCCAATTAATCCCCAGGGTCCTCGAAAATCCCTGACTTACCTGGGCCACGGATGCCGGTCCGTTATCAGACCCTATTACCTTAGGCAGGCCGAACCTTGGAAAACTGTCTTCTAGGATCTTTTTGACCACCATCTGAGCTGTTTCTTTCTTCATGGGGAAGGCTTCGACCCATCCTGAAAAAGTATCTACAAAGACTAGGAGATATTTAAGTCCATACCTTGCTGGCTTAATTTCAGAAAAGTCCACTTCCCAGAATTGTCCTGGTCTGGTTCCTCGTATGCGCTTCCCTGCAGGAATCTTGGATGGGTAAGTATTAACTAATTGGAAGACTTGAAAAGCTCTAGTCACCTGCTCAGCTATTTTTTTCCTCTTTGAGTCAGTCAATAATAAGTCCTTTCTTTGGTCCTTTAAGAGTGCCTATAACTTCTTTGAGCCTAAGTGGTTGAGCTGGTGTATGTCTTTGACATAAAGGTGGGCTTTTTGAAATTGTAAACTTGGCTCTGTAGGGTCCCAGATTTCTGTATCTGTCTCCTCAGATGATAAGTTGCCTGAATGTTCCGGGGTGGCCAAGTCTCCTGATTTTTGTTCCCCCCGGTGTGGAAAAGTTAACAGAGTCACTCCGTTTAGGGCTGCCAATTAAGCTTCCTCATCTGCCCTTCTGTTTCCAACTGCCACAGGGTTGTTTCTCTTCTGGTGCCCTGGACAGTCTACTATAGCTAGTTCCTTATGGCCCTGCACTGCTGAGCCAAGGTGGAGGATCTCATCTTTATTTTTTATTTTTTTCCCGGCAGAGGTTAATAGCCCGCATTGTTGGTAAATAGTCCCGAGCATATGAACAGTGGCAAATGCATAGTGGCTATCAGTTTATATGGTGGCCCTTTTCCCTGTTGCTAGTTCCAATGCTTTCATAAGGGCAATCAGTTCTGCTTTTTGGACTGATGTCCCTTCTGGGAGACCAGAGTATCAGATTAAATCAGTTTTGCTAACTGCTGCTGCTCCAGCCCGCCGCTTACCATCTTGGAGGAAGCTGCTGCCATCCGTAAACCATACGACTTCAGGGCGAGGCAGTGGCTGATCCTTCAAGTCTTGTTGTATACTGGTTTCCTTGCCAGTATGTGTTGACACTCATGAGTGACGGGTCCTGATGATTCTTCTGGCAGCAGTGTAGGTGGGTTGAGTGGAGCAGGGGGTCCCAGCGTTATTCTGTCTTTGTCAAGCAAGAGGCTCTGGTAGTGGTTTATTCTGGAGTTTGATTGCCACCTCTCTGGAGGCTAACAGATGATGCTCTCCAGGGCATGGGGGGCTATAATGGTTAGCTTCTGTCCCAACGTTAATTAATGAGCATCTTTTATTAGAAGGGCTGCTGCTGCTATAGCACTTAAGCAATGGGGCCACCCGCTAGCCAATGGGTCCAGTTTTTTGGATAAATACGCTACTGGCTTTTTCCAAGGTACCAAAGACTGAGTGAGCACTCCCCGTGCTATTCCTTTCTTTTCCTCGATATAGAGAGTGAAGGGTTTTCTACATCTGGGAGTGCTAAGGCCGGAGCAGATAGCAGCACCTTTTTTTGACATTATCAAAAGCTTGTTGGTGCTCAGGGGTCCATTGGAAGTGGGCATCCCCCTTTATCAGCGGGTATAAATGGGGCAGCCAGAGATGCGAACCCAGGAATCCATAACCTGCAAAAGCTGGCAGTCCCAAGAAACTCTCTGAGTTTTCTCTTATTAGATGGGGGCAGTATCTGCAAAACGGTTTTTTTTCTGGGCTCAGGGAGCCATCGTTTGCAACCCCTAAGAGAATAACCCAGGAAGATTACTTCTTGCTGACAAGTTTGGGCCTTTTGGCAGAAGCCATATATCCAAGCCGAGCAAGCTCGAATAATAGTGCTTGGGTCCCAGACTCATAGGTCTCCTTGGTGTTGGCTGCCAGTAGAAGATCATCCACTATTGGAGTAGGGTGACTTCGGGGTGTGCAGTTTTGAAGTCATTGATGTCTCTGTGGAGGGCTTCATCAAAGAGAATGGGGGATTTTTTGAACCCCTGTGGGAGTCTAGTCCAGGTTAGTTGGCCAGATGTTCCAGGTTCTGGGTCTATCCACTCTAAAGCTAACAGCAACTGACAGTCCTTATGTAGAGGTGAGCAGAAGTAAGCATCTTTTAAGTCCAGCACAGTGTACCATTTCTGCTCCGGATTCAGAGTGCTAAGCAAATTATATGGATTGGGTACTGTGGGGTGAATGTCCTGCACTCTGTTGTTTATCTCTCTTAGGTCTTGAACAGGACGGTAGTCCCTAGTTCCTGGCTTTCTTACTGGTACCGGGGGGTGTTCCAGGCTGATTGACAGGGCCTTAGGACCCCAAGACCCAGGTATTTATGAATATGGGGCCTTATCCCATCCTTAGCTTCTTTGCTTAGAGGATATTGTTTAACACTAATTGGAGACGCAGAGGCTTTTAATTCTACTACTATTGGAGGTTGTTGATGGCTAGACCTAACCCAGCAGTTTCTGCCCAGGCATTAGGATAATCTTTTATCCATTTCTGGGGTAGTTTGCCTGTTTGATCAGTGCTAGGGGGCGCGAAGAGTTGATGTTCATCTTCTACAGACATAGTCAAAGATGTTACTATGGGAGTTAATACTGCAGGCTTTAGAACCCCCACTTGGGGACCATTAGGGTTAAAGGTTATTCTAGTCCAGAGTTTGGTAAGCATATTCCTGCCCATCAATGGGGCCGGGCATTCTGGGATTACTAGGAAAGAGTGGTGGACTTTTTCCTTTCCGAGGTCCATATTCATCTTAGTTGTCCAAGCCTGATATCTACTGGCATTAGCCCCTTGAACTAGGGACGATTTAATTGATAGGGGGGCCAGTGAAGTCTTAAGGGCTGAGTATACTGCTCCTGTAATCACTTCAAAGTTCACTGTGTTCCCCTCAACTTCAAATGTTACTCTGAGCTGGGGGAGGGGATCTGAGCCCCGAATTTCCTAGTCCTCTTCTAGAGTCAGCACGGCGGGCTGGCGTGGCTGCTTCTTTTGGGGGCACTCTTTGGCCCAGTGTTCTTTTTTATTACAGTGGGCACATTGATTTGAGGCCAACGGCAGCCTTTGGCGTGGGCCCAGGTATGCCTTTATGTATCCCTGCTTTTTAACTTCTGGCCTATTTGCTGCTGTGACCAGAACCTTAGGCAATACTTTACTCTGCCATTTGCTTCTTTCCTCCTTCTTTTGTTCCCTTTCCTTCTCTCTCCTCTATTCCCTTTCCTCCTCAGTTTCTCTCTTATAATATACTTTCTCAGCTTCTCTGACTAAATCTCTTAAGGTCATATCTTATAATCCATCTAGACGTTGTAACTTTCTCTTAATATCTAGGGCAGTCTGCTCGATAAAGGCCATTGCAACAGATGGCTTTTGGTCTTCTGCCTGAGGATCAAAAGGAATATATTTCCTATATGCTTCCATAATTCTCTCCAGAAACAAAGAAGGAGACTCATTAGGCCCTTGGATAATCTCTCTTACCTTGGCCAAATTAGTCGGCCCTCTGGCGGCCGCTCAGAGACCCACTATTAGAGAACGGCGATAAGTGGACAGATGCTACCTACATTCAAAGGTGTTGGGGTCCCAGTTGGGTCGGTTCATGGGCAAGTAGGGACAGAGAGGGAGCATCACAGGGGCTTCCGAGTTTTATATTATTTATCTCCTGCAGGTTCCTTTAGGTGGCCCAGCTTCCTTCAGGGGAGCAGGGGCTGCTGCTGCTCCTGGGAAGTCCCCTGGAGGGCTTGGGTCTGGCCCAATTGCCTCTAGCGGCGGAGAGGCTGAGTCAGCGGTGGGAGGATCATCTGGAACATGTTGTGGGTTGGGGAGCGAGGGTAGAGAATAAGGAGAGAGAGGAGTGTCCAGTCTTGTGACTCAGAATGGAGGGAAGAGGGGGAGGAGCAGAATGTTGGAATGATAAGATCGTGGGGGAAGCGGTATATGGCTGTTAATCTGGGTGGCCAAGTGGCCCCGGTGAAAGACAATATCTCTGACTTTTCGGATTAGAGGGAAGTGGAAGGATTCTTCTCGGGGCCATCCGACTCCTAGGATGGGCCATTCTGAAGCACAGAGAGTCTGCCAGATCCGGCATTTTACTGAAAAAGAAAGATTCTTGGTACTTGAGCGAACATCAGTCCAATGATCAAGGTTAAAGGACAGAGGCATGGAAGTGCTTTGTCCCATAATGTCCCATAATGGGAGTTACTCAAACAGGGACAGTGAATACACAAACGTGACACAGACAAAGACAAACAGTAACTGTTTAACATGAGTCCAAGAAAAAGATTAGAACTGAGTAACTGGCCAAACCTGATGGGTTAGACAATAAAGACAGACAGTAAACTCAACATGAGTTCCTGACAATGAACAAAACTGAGTAGCCAGCAAAACCTGATGGGCTGGAAAACCGAATCCTGAAGCAAAAAATAACCGAGTTGAGGAATCTACTAATCCTCAATTTCCCGAGTCCTCTGGAGTTTCCCCCAGGGACGTGGCCTGTGACTCTGTGACACATCTGTCAGCCACCATCACAGAGAGTTAATGTTCTTCACCGACAGCCATTTTGCCAAGCCCTAACCTGAAACCCGAAACCAGAAAGAGGCACCTTAATTACTCTGAAAGGAGCCCATTGGGGTCTTTTGTTCGTCACTGCTGGATTTCTCAGCTAGGGCCTCCAGATGAAAAGGTGGGCCGAACGTCGGAGGAAAAGACCACCAAGAGAATTTCTCATGAAACAGCATAGGGTTTATTGGGGGTCCAGCATGCTGGGGCTCACAGCTCACTTCAGAGGAGCAAAAAACAAAGAGCCCCAAGAACAACATGAGCAGATTTTATATACATTCTTTAGAGAGGGCAGGGACTTAACATACATCCTAGCTTCCTTTAGCAAATCACCGTATACTGTGGGAAAATCAAATAACAACTCTAAAACATGATTTGCACATTCATTGGTGGGAACAGTTCAGGCAGGGGGTGATTGGTCAGCCCTGAGAAGGGGTATACATTTAAACTGATTGGTTGAAGCCCTGAGATGTATATGTGCTTAGCTGCACGGTTTTTGGGAAGAGGTTGTTAAGTAACTAGGTGGTCAGGGAAGATTTCAACACACATCTAATGGGTAGTTCCGGGAATTGTCTTAACTGCCACAGGAATTTCAGGTTCTGCGTGCAGCCTGGAAACTTTACAGAACCTGTTTCTTTACGTTTCAATTTCAATTTCTTTTATTCTTTCAGAACCTTACAAAGGAAGACGAGAGACTTCATCAACAATGACTGCAATTTTGGCCATTTTGGTTTTGGAAGCAGACATGGGATCATTTTTAGATCCATACGGTGCTGGTAATCAAAGCCACAGCCTCACACAGGGCCAAGAGGCTGATTAAGACACATCCCTTTCCAAAGCAATTACTTCTCTGAGGTCAGTCACTGAACTCAGTCTCTGAGGGGAATCACACCAGAGTTCAAGCCCAGGTGGACCCAGTCATCTCTTCCAAACTCCACACAAATGACCACAACTAAAACCAAAACACTCCACCAAGGCCCTCATCTTCTTCCATATATACATTCATCATAACCTCTGGCTGGATGTTTCCATGAATGGCACAGCCAAAGAGAGTTTCCAAAATAAGGTCTCTTTCCCTTCATTTGCCTAACCTCAGGGTAGCCTGGACACCATTTCTGTGAACCAGGATTGATCACATAGGTCTGCCCTTAATACTGCTCTGCTTCTCCAATTTGAGGCCTACTGACTGTCAGGTATAGTTTCTTCATGTGATTTGGAGTCATGAGAAAACCCAATCATCTCTACAGGGCATGAAAGAACTCATTTGTCCCAAAGGATCCCTATTCTCACTTGATGGAGGTCAGGAACCTAAAAGAGGAAGGTGAGAAACTTCATACACCATGACTGATCTTTTTTGCATTTTGGTTTTGGATGCACACATTGGATTTTTCTTTAGATCCAACTGGTGCTGAGAATCTAAGCCACTACCTGACACAGGGCAAAGAGGCAGATTCAGACACATCCCTTTCCAAAGCATTTAAGCAAAGAGCCACAGGTGATGCCCATTTATTACCATTTGAAAACAGTTTTCTTCAGGATTCACAAAGGGCTGGCCTGAGGCAAAGACCTTCCTGACATTCATGGCAACAGGCAAATAGGTTAGCAAAAGGCCCAAAGCAGGGTTTCTCCACTGAGACTTTCCTGGTCACACTGATATCTGAGTTTTCTGAGATGCTCGCATTCCCTCCAGCTATCCAGTACATGGCCATGTCACAGAGCTTGGAGGTCATACATATCGTGGACACAAAACCATGAGCCTATTCTGGAGAGTGGCCAGAATTCAGGAAGAAAACAGGAGCTTAGGAAGATAGTAGGTGTTGTTAACTAGATTTATAACACCTACCCTATATCATGCAAAAGGCAAGTCCAAATATACACCATGCCTCCTCTGAACTGCTTGTATTTCTATTCTGTTTGGGTTATTTTTCTCCATCATATTAGGATTAGTTGTCAGAGTGTAGTAGGGTATGGGTTAGTGTCAGTTGTCCCGGCCGGCGGGACACATCAACGTGGGCAAGAAACTTAGTTGGGGAGGAATGAAGGGACAAGAGACACGAGAGATTACAGCAAGACTGGAGTTCTGATCATGCTGCAAACTTTTATTGTTCTCACATGGAAATTTATATGCTGTGGATGGGAAAGCTCTCTTATCGGCAGTTGCTGGATGTCTTCAGAAAGTGAGATAACCTCAGGATGTTGCTGGAAGACAGATGGCTGCAGGATGTCTCAGGGAGATAGATGGCTGCGGGATGTCTCCCAGGCAGGATATCTCCCAGGGGGCTGTTTCTTTTCAGTGTCAGGCTATACTTTGAAGGAGAACTTCCTTCTAGCCCCTGACCTCTCCCCCTTTATTATATAAAATATTTGACCATACCTTACCGGCCAATGTTTTAGGGGGTGATAGAGGCTCTGTTTCTCTAGCAGGCCTTTGAATATCTCCTGATTCGAGAGAGCATGTTTACAAGATTTCGTGGTGGCCTTGGCATATTTTTGGAGGAGACGGCTTTAAAAGGGAAGCATGCCGACCGCAATGCACCAGAGCGTGTCACTAAGAGGTCTTCTGTTTTGGTATCCGTGGATCCATCCTCCTGCAGTCCATCCTGCATTCTCCGTTATTATGGCCTAACGTCCTCACTCCATGGGTGCATCCCCCCCCCCAAGTGAAGGGGCACATGGAGGACGAACCCTTATGGCAATGGCAGAAGATGGTTGGTCAGAGCTGTTACTTATAGTTTAATGTAAGAAAGAGAGATCTGTGGGGATGTAAACTTAAGAAATAAGCCTGTGAGAAGGGTAGAACATCCTTTTAAATGTTGGCAGCATGGTCTTCCATCTCCAGGTGATGATAGTGGACCTGTATGGGCTTAGAGGCCAAAATATTAATCTGTTCTATAATAAATTGTACAAGCCTGTTTATAATGCAGGGTCCTATGGACACCATTAAAAGTAAACCCAACAAAGGGCCTAATAGGGGAAGAAGGTAGGGTAGAAATCCATTAAACCCAGTCCAGAGGGGATTTTCAAAAAAGTTCCCTTCGTCTCTTTTCTAGATCTTCTTGAAGCTGCTTAATTTTAGTGCGTACTATGACTGATTTATTGGCATTAAAGCAGCATCATGCCCCTAAGGCCAAGCAAATACCTCCCTGGTTAGCTGTCAGTAAATCTAAGCCTTCTCTGTTTTGAAGGAACACTTCTGCCAGGGAGTCTACTAGGTCCTGCAAATCTTTAATGGTTCCTGATAGAGTTTTTACATCATTTATAAGTTGTTGAGACAGGCGACGCTAAGAGTGTATAGCCATGCCTAAGCCAGCTGTACCTGTGTTCACAGCAGCTGTTATTCCAAGGCTGGCAAAGAGTGGTAAGGCCTGTATTGCCCGCCTGTGTCTTTTGACTAAGGTGTCTAGACTAGGAATGCATAGAGTTTTGTCTCCTGGGACAATAGTTATATCAGGGAGTAATAAGGCAAGAACACAGCCAACGGTCCAATTCGATGGAAGCCTCAGGAAGGCCGAGTTTCCTCCACACATATAAACTGTGCCATTGGAGGGACAAAGAGATGGGGTGGGTGAGGAATAGTTTTGTACTGTTGAGCAATTTCCAAAGGAAGGAACTCCAACATCAATATCATAGGTATTATTTTGCATCGCGCCTAAAAGACATATTGTAAAAGTGCCTATAGACTGTACTTTAAAAGGAAATCTGGGTTGGCATGTATTATCATCGTCTATGATAGAATTAATAGGAACTGCCATAGGCATGATTGCCCCTGTTGTCATGGAGAGCCAGCAATCACCAGCAAAGGTGGGGTTGGAATTATTAAGCAAGGAGAAGGTAGTTTCCAAAATATCTAATATATTGTTATCTAAACCGGGGAGCTGGCATTTTGGCTATATTAAGAGATGATATGTGAGCTCAGGGATTTGGGGTTTCAAAAGTTTGATTATCTGAGGATGCTTGACAGCATAAGGGAATCCTCCACCATCAGCGACCCCTGTAGGTGCCTTAATGGGGCAGAAGGGGGGTTTACCAACAGGGCCTTGGCACCCAGCTGACTGTAGCTTGGTGTATTTGCCTTCTCCTCCCCGGTCAAAAAGAACGGGGGTATAATGAATAGTGGTCCCTCCTGCTGCATGAGTTTTAGTTAGGGAGGCTTCAAAAAATTGTTCTCCCTTCTTGTTGACACAAATTGAGGCCGACGCATAACAAGTGGCATGCATCGCTTGGGTATGCGTTCAAGTTGCAGAACAATTTTAGAGAGCATTACTTGTACTAGGGGGAATAATCTTTGGCTTGTTAACACATACCAATTTAGGCTGATGAACTCCTCTGAGTTTATGGTCAACCTCGGCCCGGAGGTAAGCCACCTTAGTCATGCAGTCAGCAGTCTGGGTAAAACTAGTGGGAGCCTGAGTCCAAGATCCTCCCTTGCATTCACAGGGAGGGCCAAAAAGGTACTCCATGATGTTGGAAGGTGGAGGGCCAAAGCCTCCGTGTACAATCCTGTTCAGCAGAAGTGCCTTAAGTAGGATCCTCACACAGATTGTTGGCTGCATCTGAAAAAGAGGAAAATTTGTCCTCAGGGTGAGGGCCTACATCCCCGTGTTGAGGTAAGCCATTAACCTGTTTAACCAGGCGTTCTGGTAACCATCTTGGGGCTGCTTGCTCTTGGTCCAAAACACAAGCTGAGCCTCGTCCACAGATGAGGACAGGACCTGGGCCTTTCCATTTATTTGTAAGGGGATTGTGCCACATAACAGGTGGGCGAACAGAATTGGACGAGGATTGCCAGTGTCAGTCTGCAGCCGAATGTCCTTCATTGTCTAGGGAAAGAAAAATAAGGGCAAATAATGCATGATTAAGGCGATGCCTGTGAGTGGTAAATACAAGTGCAGAAGCATTAAAGCGGGTTAGCCAAGTCTTTAGGTAAGGTGGGCACGTTCCACAATGCCTGAGGCTTGTATGGAATTCCAGTAGTATGACAAATTTGCGAGGAAGCACAAAACTGTTTAAACTTGGCACTGGTATATGCAGGACAATTATCTTTTTTTTAATATGTATTGGTTTACCCATTACGGAAAACACTGAAACAAGATGAGAAAGGACATCTTTGATAGCCTCTCCAGAATGTGGTGATGCAAAAATAAGGCCGCTGAAGGTATCTACAGAAACGTGTATATATTTGGTTTTTCCAAATTCAGAAAAATGAGTAACATCCAATTGCCAAAACTGATTGGACAGTAATCTTCGGGGGTTAACTCCCAAGTGTTGAATGGGGAGGGAGACAGGGCAACCAGGGCATGCTTTTACTATTTCTCGTGCCTGTTGCCTGGTAATTTTACATAGTTATCGAAGGTTCTGGGAATTTAGATGGTGAAGATTGTGTAAATCCGTGGCCTTTTGAATGGAGCCAACAAAAATTGAAAAGATGAAACGAGTTGCTGCATCAGCTTTGGCATTACCTTGTGTTAGAGGGCTGGGAAGATCAGAGTGTGCCCTGATGTGTCCTAAGAAAAATGGGTGTTGTCTGGCCTGAATTAGCTTCTGAAGCTGGTGAAACCGATGGGCCACATTGGAAGAAGCCTTAATGGTGGGTGAAATCTGAAGCAGGGGCACAGAATGAGCAATGTAGGCACTGTATGTATAAATATTAACAGGATTATCAAGAAATGTTTTAAAAACTTGTGTTATGGCAAACAATTCCACAAACTGTGCTGAATGATAGACAGTATCAAATGTGTTAGGTTGGTTATTGACAACAAAGACTGCTAGGCCATTACTGGAACCGTCTGTAAAGACAGTAAGGACTTGAGGAATGGGAGCCTTTTGAGTACTTTTGGCAAAAATAAATGGATGTAACTGGACAAAATATAAAAGGGAGTCATTGGGGAGGTGGTTATCAATTGTTCCCAAAAAGCCTAATAAGGCAATACGCCATTCATTCTCTGTCTGTAGTAAAAATTGGGTTTGGTCTTTAGTATATGAAATTAAAATATTATCATGGTCTTTGCCAAAATGTTGTCGAGATAGCAAACGACATTTAAAAATAATAGAAGCTACCTGAGCAAGAAAAACAGTAATAACCTTGGAGAATGTGGTGGGTAAATGGACCCAAAGCAAAGGCAGCCTTTATTTCTAAAATGTGTATTTCACTGCCGAAATATTCCTGTGGGTGTATGAGGAGTGTGTAAAATAACCAGAACCAGAGGAAGGTTATAAGAATGTTCTGTAAAAAACTGTTTGGCAATGGCTTCTGTGACTTGGTTTAATACCTGTCATGCCTCGGGAGTAAGCTTTTGAGGGGAGGAGGGGTGGGAATCACCTCTCAAAAATATCATTAAGGGACAAAAGTATACAAGTGGGTAATTTTAAATATGTTTTTAGCCATTGAATATTCCCCAGTAATTTTTGAAAATCATTAAGGGTGTGAAGATGGTCCACCCATAGTTGTATCTTAGGAATTTGGATCTGATTATCTTGAAGTTTAAGGACCAAATAGGTATAACAGTCCTGTGTTTTAACCTTATTAGGAGCTATCTGTAGTCCCAAGGTAGTGAGGATTTTGTAAAGGTCCAAGTAACAATTATTAAGGTCATGGTTATTAGGTGCAGCAATTACAAATCATCCATATAATGTAAAATATAAATTTGTGGCCATAGCTCTCTCACAGGGTCTACTGCTTGAGCAACATATTTTTGGCAAAGACTAGGGCTGTTGGCCATACCTTGGGGAAGAACCTTCCATTGAAATCTCTGCATAGAGCCCTGAAAATTAAGGTGAGGGAGACTAAAGGCAAAATAGTGTCTATCCTCAGGATGTAAAGGAATGGTAAAAAAAAAACAATCTTTTAAGTCAATAATCATTTTACAATAGTTTTTGGGAATAGCCACTGGTGTGGGAATGCCTGGCTGTAGTGCTCTTATTCGGCACATAGGTTTATTAATGGCACACAAATATTGTAAAAGGCACCACTTGCCTGATTTTTACTTGATAACAAAAATTGGAGTATTCGATGGTGAGGTTGAGGGCTCTACATGGCCGGCTGCCAGCTGTTCCTGCACTAACATGGAGGCAGCCTCCAAATTTTCTTGGGTAAGGGACCATTGATCCAACCACACAAGAGTCTGAGTCTCCCAAATAATTTTATCTCCATGGGCTACAGGAGAGTCAGAGACTGACACTAAAAATCCGAATACCCAAGTCCATATGTATTTCTTTTTTGTATGGGTTTTATTGGCTCAAAAAGTCCTTGTCTCAGTCTCCCAAGGCCTATACCAGGGACAAAATAAATACGAAGCATTTGATGAGTCACCATGGAATTGGGACTGGCATGAATAACTTCCATTTGACTCAAAATATCTCGGGCCCATAGGTTAACAGGGAGGTCAGGAACAATGAAAGGAGTGATAATTCCCTTATTACCCTCTTTATCAGTCCAGCTAAGAGCCGTAGAGCTGACCAGAGGATTTTTTGACTGTCCTATCCCTTTAAGGTCAGTCAAGGATGGGGTGAGGGTCCAAGCTGATGACCAATATTTTTGAGAAATAATTGTGGCATCAGCTCCAGTATCTAGAATTCCTTGGAATTCCTTTCCTTCAATAAGTAAGGAAAAGGTGGGTCTATTTTGAGAAACGGGTTGAACCCAATTTACATCAGAGCAGCCCAAGGAGGCAGTCCCCCGCGGTAGGTTTGGGTGGTTAAGTGCCTCCTGGATTCAAGGGAAGGAGTATTAATTGTGCAAGACTTGTTCCTGCTGGGATGGCCAAAACACCATTAATAGCTGTGGCCAGTATTTTTTTTCTCCAGTGAAGTCATTATAATTAATGCCATGGAAGACCTGAACACCATGTAAGTTAGTAGAGGCTCTTCCAACAATAAGGGCACAGATATGAGATGGAGGGGGACCCATAATTCCAGTGGGTATTATCTGGGGCCCTTGCATTGAGTCTAATATAGTTTCAGTGGTGGCACAGATGTCCAATCCTGCGCTGCCTGGAGTGGCTAGTTGGAGGGAAGCAATTGTGGAGAAGAATTTTGAGGTAGGTTGGGAGTTTGGAAGGGAAAAAATCTTATTGCCCCTGGTTTTGTCCTGGGGGATGTCGTGGCCCGGGGCTGGCCCCGCAGGGAGTTTCCCAAGAAGCAGGAAAAAATAGGCTGTCTCAGGGCATTTGTCTTAGATCTACACTCACTGGCCCAGTGATGACCTTTACCACATCTAGGGCAAAGGGTAGCTTGGGGCGGTATAGCCCCAGTTGAAGGAGATGCTATTCCTAGGCTTTCTTTGCCTGTCGGACACTTGCGTGCAAAATGGCCAGGTTGTTTACAAGTAAAGCAAGTACGTGAGCCAGGATTGTGAAAGGTCTTGGTAAAGGTGGCACCTAGGGCAAGACCCATGGCATGAGCTGCACCTACCCCTGCATAGAGTCTAATAAAGTCAGAAAGTTTCCTTTTATCCTTATGTGGTTGAAGAACATCCTGACATGCCGGGTTGGCGTTTTCAAAGGCAAGATGTTTTACAAAAGAGCTTTTGTTTTCACTTGGTCCAAGCAAGCATTCCACAGCTAGGTTAAGCCTGGGAACAAAGTTGCTATAAGGCTCGTCGGGCCCTTGTCGAATTTTTGCCAGGGAAGTGGTAGCCGAGGCTTTTGAGGGAGGTGTCTCCAAGCATGTAAGCCAGCCATCTGAATCTGCATCAAAAGTCCAGCAGGGAAATGTGCCTGTTTAGTTTTAGTGTCAAAAGGCTCATTGCCCACTAGCTTAACATAAGTCCCGGACTTAGAGGAGGCCTTAGTTAAAATTTTTTGAGCAGTTTCCCGACAGTGCTCTTTGAAATCTGCATTCCATAACAGAAAGTCTCTGGCACTGAGGGTAGCTTGGTCTAAAAATTTCCAATCATTGGGAGTAAGTCATTGTGTGCTGTGGCTTTCTAATAAAGCCAACATGTAGGGTGCAAAGGGGCCATAGTGAGCACAAGCCTTTTTAAGTTTTTCAGGAAAATGCAGGCTTAATTTTTTGTAGACTCTGGGTTCCTGCCTGCCTAGGGCTGAACTCCTCATCCTCTGAGTCCTGATCTCCTTATTCCATTTCTCCGCTTCCTCCTCTTGATCCTCGTCTAAGTCTTTGACCTCAGCCTGGGCAGGCTTATCTATCTGACTGGTGGTGACTGGGAAGGCGAGCACAGGTTGATGGAGTGGCTTCGCCTTTGTATTAGACCACTGTAGGCCAGTTACTTTGACTCCATACCTAAGGCTAATGAACAGAGCTCAGAGTGAAGGGATCTTATTTCTTTTAAAGGTTGGATCTGTTCCTGTCTATGTTGGAAGGATGCTCACAAAGGAGCCAGTTTAGGCAAGGGAAGTGGGGAAAAAATATCTTGGTTGGGCATTTGTACCCTGAAGGGCCAGAGCACAAAAGGCAGGAGGGATATAGGAGGGGTTGGATGTGTAAGTCCTATAGGCTGTGGCAGGGTCTTGAGAGGTGCAGGGTCTTCTGAATGGTAGCGAGGTGCTTCCTTCTCCAAGGTAGCCTCCTCTACAGGGGTCAATGAGTCTCCGGAATTTAAAACTGGATAAAGGCAGTTGGTAACCATTGGAGCCTTAATCATTAGGGTGGTATTTTGAGGGGGACCAGGAAGGTTCCCATGGTCCTGGGGAGCCTGAGAAGGGTCTATGTCTATACTAACTGATGGGCATGCCGAGGGGATACGAGAAGTATTTGCATAGCCTCTTCCCCAACCTCGACAAGTTTTAAGGTACCATTGTCAAAGGGTGAACTTTTAAGAATTTCATTAATTAAGTTCCAGTAAGAAAAGGTGGGAACAGGCACTTTTTCTGGGCCAAAGGATTCATAATAATCTTTTAAACAGTATCCTACTCCAAGCCATCTTTTACCATCAATGGTCCTTTCAAGAGGAAACCATGGACACTGCTCTCTTATGTATGAAAAAAAAATTAAGTCTTTTTTCTAAACACGCGCCCCCATGTCTGCAAGGACTCCTTGTAGCCTGACAAAAACAAATCATGTGACGAAACTGCTTGTCCCATAGTGGGTCAATCACCGTGCGTCATCCCCATGCTCCTCCTGGATCTGTCTCTCGGTGGTGTCTTCTGCAGTTATTGCAAGCTCCGCTTGACCAAATCTTCCAGGAGGACGGGGTCCCCCTCAATCAAAAGCTCAAGCCCCAGTCGGTGGGCGCCAGATGTCCCAGCCGGCAGGACACATCAACGTGGCCAGCGAACCTAGATAGGGAGGAATGAAGGGACAAGAGACACGAGAGATGACAGCAAGACAGGAGTTCTGATCAAGCTGCAAACTTTTATTGTTCACACAGGGGTATTTGTATGCTGGATGTGGGAAATCTCTCTTATCGGCAGTTCCTAGATGTCTTCACAAGGTGCGATAACCTCAGGAAGTTTCAGAAAGACAGATGGCCGCAGGATGTCTCAGGGAGACAGATGGCTACAGGATGTCTCTCAGACAGGATGTCTCCTGGTGGCTGTTTCTTGTAAGTGTCAGGCTATTCTTTGAAGGAGAATAGAATTCCTTCTACCTCTGACAGTCAGGGATTCAATATTTCGAATAGAAAATTGGAAAATGAATCCAATGTTTATGCAAATATGTGCTACCCAAAAGTCTTCCCACTCTCATTCAGAACAATGCCTTGAAATTACCTTCACCCCAAGTAAGACACAATAAGAGAAGAAGAGTTAGAAAATCTGTGAATACACATCTGGAATGGAAAATTCTCAGTAGTTAACAACCTTGGAGGTGGTAGAGGTGTTTCGAAAAGTAAGGTACATGATAAAAACTCCACAAACATGGAGCTCTGTTGGCCTAAAGATTTCTTGAGAAACTGCCTCTGAGGTTGGACACTTGAAATATATGTTGTTGTCAGGAGTTTTAACTTCTTTGTAGTGAGACCATCAAATCTGGGTTTGCATCTGTGTGACCTGGAGCACATGGTTTCTTATTTTCCAATAAACATGAGGCAGCAGGGCTGAATTCTCTCTTTGTAGGTAATTTGTTGCCATTTGGGGGCAAAGTGTCTCCCAGTGTGGACTTTGAAGCCATTTGGTCTTCCTCTACTTTTCATGGTGTTTCTTGCAGCTGCATTGGGAGTTTGGTATTTGCTTCACGAAATACGAAGAGGTCAACTAGGACAGAGTGCTGGAGGGAGTTCTGTCACGTGTGTTGGTTAAGGGTCTGCAGAAGAGTGCACCAACCAGGCTTCTATCCCACATAGCTTGCCCCCTTGACAATAGCAATCTGATTCTAAACATTGCCCTGAAACCTCTCCGTATAACAAGATGCCTTTACATACAAGGGTATGGGGGCTGCACCATGTCAGTCACAAACCATTTGGAAGCCAATGGCAGATCCACATGACCCCATCACAGATTTTTTAACAAACACCTACACTCCACTGCTCTAGGCCGACTACTCATCGGGCTCCAAATTACTGGCATCTCTGTTCTACATGATTTTCATGAAACCCAGTCAATCAAGGCATTGTCTGGTACACTCATGATCATCTATAAGACATCCAAAGGTTCTCCACTGACACCTGTTCATGGGAATTTCAAAAATTTAATGGTATTTATCTAGCCTTTTTTCAAGGATGAAGTTTGAGGCACTGTGGGGTTTAATTCATTCAGGAACCATGAAATGGAGAGGAAGCTTATTTCAATGAAATCTCTGGAGAATTCTAACAGGCAATGATTCCCAACGACAGGATAAAAGGTCACATTAAGCCAGGCATTTGAGGTCTACAATGTGTGATCCTTTTGTGCTTTGACTTGCAACTATGGCTGCCAATTCTTTAAAAATAAAATCATGTGATATCCTTCCTGAGATTCCCAGTGCTCTGTAGAAACCCACCCTGGGCCTTGATCTCAGTTTCCAAGGGCGACTCTCATGCGTGGCCTCCTAAAATCCCAACACAATACATGGCAATACTTCTTTGAGGTCAGTTCCATAACTCAGTTTCTAAGGGGAATCACACCAGTGTTAAAGCCCAGGTGGACCCAGTCATCTCTTCCAACGGCCACAAAAATGACCACTATTAAAACCAAAACACTCCCACATGGCCCTCATCTTCTTCCATATAGACACTAATCATAACCTCAGGCTGTAGGTTTCCATGAGGGCCAAAGCCAAAGACAGTATCCAAAATAAGGTCCCTTTCCCCCATTTGCTTAAAGTCAGTGTGGCACAAAGAGCCCCAAAAACAACTTGAGCAGAGTTTATTTACATTCTTTAGAGAGGGCAGGGACTTTGCATACATCATAGCCTCCTTTAGCAAATCAACATACCACGGGAAAATCAAATAACAACCCAAAAACATGATTAGCACATTCATTGGCAGGAAGAGGTCGGACAGGGGGTGATTGGTTAGCCCTGAGAAGGGGTATACGTTTAAACTGATTGGTTGAAGCCCTGAGATGTATACGTGATGAGCTGCACGGTTTCTGGGAAGGGGTTGTTTAGCAACTAGGTGGTCAGGGAAGATTTCAACACACATCTAATTGGCAGTTCCGGGAATTGTCTTAACTGCCACAGGAATTTCAGGTTCTGAGTGCAGCTTGGAAACTTTACAAAACCTGGTTCTTTATGTTTCAATTTTAATTTCTTTTATTCTTTCATTTCCCACTCCTTTTTCTTACTACATTTAATCTTAAAAGTAATGAATCATAATTATTGCGGGGTCTCACACTCTATTTCTGCCAGTGGAGCGTATTTCTGTCTGATTACCATGAGTTTTTCCTGCCCAATTTGAGCCTGGAGAAAGGAAACTATGCGGTTAAGCAAACAAGGTCCCAAAGTTAGCAACACCATAAGGATGATCAGGGGTCAAGCTAAGCCTGATAGGAGTGTAGTTAACCAGGGGGACTGGGTAAACCATGACTCAAACCACCCTTGTTGAATCTCCCTTTCTCTCTGGCGCTCTTCAAGGCATTTTCTCAATTTACTCATGGATTCTTTTACAACTCCAGTATGGTCAGCATAAAAACAACATTCTTCTCTCAGTGCAGCACAGAGGCCCCACTCCCTCATGAAGAGGAGGTCTAATCCTCGCCTGTCCTGTAAAACAACTTCAGAGAGAGAGTTTAAGGATTCCTACAGCACTGTGATGGAGGTCTCTAATGTCTTCCAGTCTTGATCTATTGCTGTTTCTAATCAGGCCATTTGTTGTGACCCATGGATCATAGCAGCTGTTCCTGTACCCACTCCTGCAGCAGCTCCTATCCTCAATAGGATGGCTAGAGTAAGGGACACTGGATGCCAGAAAAATCAGGTTGTTTGTCCCCCTAGTAGACCTTAAAATGATTCTGCATCATAATAAACCAACCTGGGGAGTATCTGCACCATTAAACAATAATTTACAAAGCTGTCAAATACATGGGTTGAAATGCAAGGAGTTCTGACTGTGTGGAGTTCAGTACAATTAAGGTTCCTTTAATTAGTTCCCAGGGGCAGGAGTCAGCTGTACTCTGGACTGGGGAAGTAGGCAAAGATGGAAACTGGGAAGTATTAGATGGTTGAGGGGTTCTGGTAGATCTAGGCATGGGAGGTTTTGGAGGCTTAATTCCTTGCTTGAGGGGATTGGGCCCTATTGCTGTGGGATTTTCTTCCTTTTTAAGCAGGATGGTGAACCAGTGACCAAAGTCATAACGAGGGCCATAAATATAGAATCGCATTTCCCATGTATTTCCCATAGACCATGTTGTTCTGAGGTAGCCCCTTCCTTTGGAAGTGAAAGTTATATTGAGGGGGTAACATAGACTATTCTTTCCACAGCGAGTTTTTGACACAACTTGGCTAGCGGCACATTTCTTGGGATCAATCCAGGTGTCATTTTTTCCTACCTGAATGATCCTGTCTGTGGAGTTTTGGTTCAACCATGTAGCTCCCGTTTGTTCACAACCCCAAGATCTTAAATAAAAGTCACTGGGTCCTCCACAGGTTTGGGCCTGTTTGCGACTTCAGAAATCAGCTGGGCACACATAAAAATCAAGACTGGCTAGTTTACACCTGAGCTGGGGAAGATGATATCCATAATTCATGGGGTAAGGTGGTCTATGTTGCCCTGGTTTGGGTTTGAGTGGGATCTGTGTGAAGTCCTCTATGTCAGAGAGATCCCAGTCAGAGAGGCCTATGGCAAGCTGACAAATGTCCAGGTAGAGAGATGGCGACCAAGTCCATAAGAGGGCTGTATGTGAAATTGACCACACTACTTGCCCAGTAGGATTTATAGCTGCCATTGTTGCTGAACAGGCTGATGGGGATTAGGACTGCTGGTGGTCAGGGGAAGAATCCATAGCCTTACCCACACGACGGACACGCAACTTGAGAGGGTTACCAGTCTGTTCCAGTTTCCAGCCGGAGGCTGGACAGGGAGCAGGCTTGAGATGGGTGGCATGGATCCAGGAAGTGATTCCATCCACTTTCACCACTGTAAGTGTTATAAGCAGCACCTAGTATGGTCCTTTCCAGTGGCGTTCCAGGGATGATACCTGATGCCGTCTCACGTAGATGAAGACTCCCACTTGATATCGATGTGGGGTTCCCTAGTCTCCAGGCTGATAAGCACTGGCCAACTGTTTCCACAGGTATCGCTGGGTGCTGTGTTTGTTCAAGGGCTTTAAGTCTGTCAAGCAAGGGGGTGTGAAAGGAATAATTAAGTCTCAGAGTTGGGGTTAGGTCCCTTACTAAAGGAGGGGCACCATAGAGAATTTCATAAGTGGTGAGTTTACACAAAGAGGCAGAGGGTGTACTTTTTGCACGAAACAGTGCTTAAGGTAGGAGCTTAGTCCAATTTTTTTATGCAGGTCTCCAAGCTTAATTTCTTTAAATTCTCTTTGATGGTTCTAATCATTTTTTCTACCTGTCCTGAGCTCTGGCATCTATAAGCACAATGTAACTTCCAATTAATCTTCAGGGTCCTGGTGAATCCCTGACTTACCTGGGCAACAAATGCCGGTCCATTATTGGACCCTATTACCTTAGGCAGGCCGAACCTTGGAAAAATGTCTTCTAGAATCTTTTTGAGCAACGTCTGAGCCGTTTCTTTCTTCATGGGGAAGTCTTCAACCAATCCTGAAAGAGTATCTACAAAGACTAGGGGATATTTAAGTCCATACCTTCCTGCCTTAATTTCAGGAAAAGTCCACTTCCCAAAATTGTCCTGGTCTGGTTCCTCGTAAGCGCTTTCCTGCAGGAAGCTTGGATGGGTAAGCATTAACTAATTGGCAGACTTGACAAGCTCTAGTCACCTGCTAAGCTATTTCTTTCCTCTGTAAGTCAGTCAATAATAAATCCTTTCTTCGGTCCT